>NW_024040485.1:34392593-34408908 GCF_014851395.1 Micropterus salmoides | reverse complement strand
AGCTGACACCCCAGCAATCTTCTGACCCAGACTCCAGTTCCAGCTCCGATTCTGATTCAAAAAAGAAGAAAAAGAAGAAGCAGAGTAAGGAGAAGAGAAAGAAGGACAAAAGAAAGAAAAACAAGAAAAAGGACAAGAAAAATAACAAAGGAAAAGACTACAGAAGTCGAGGTAAGATCAAAAATAGCCATTAAATAGGAGATTTTGGTAATTAATGTAAAATCAATGTACATAAACAACAACAATATGATCTATGCACAATTACAGCATTACATGGATCAATGACACTGATATATCCCAAAGCCTCAAACCGAAAAGTTTGAAAATCAAATCAGCCAGTGTTTATTCTTGAAATAAAATATAGACGTAATTGTTTTCTGCTGCTGTTTGATTACAGACGCTATTAACTTCACGTAGTACGCATGAGCACAACACATGCAGCGCGGCAGATCCAGCAGATTGAAGTGTTTTCTACCCACCAGTGTGGCGTGTAGTCTCAACAATTTACTTGCCAAACAGAATTTACCCACATTTGGTGAGTGGCAAGTGCTAATTTTCTACTCCTTAAGGCTCGGTCAGTTTAGGTCTGCCTAAATGTGTCATTTACCTCAATGCATGTCCAGAGTATATACAGTGCAGTCTGTCCTCTGAACAAATGCAGAAGCATGCAGTTCATGTTAATTAGCATTAATACATAGAAGCCGGTCTTGTACAAACAACAAAGTCACTTAAATCACTTTTCTTCCAAATTCGGTTACTTGGGCTAAACTTCAGCGAAAGTCTTGCCACATGATTGGCTGATTAGATATTTGCATTAACAAACTAAAATCGCATTCTGTAAATTTCCTCACCACATACTTCTTTGATTGCCTCGCCTGACTGTCACAAAAAGACAATCAGAGACACCTTAATCACATCACTGGATCACAGAATTGCAGAGCTTCTGATCTGTACAAAGTGCGTCCATGCCACTGGGAATGTATTGAGCTGGATCTGCTTGTTGTTTTTGGCAGCGCATCGGTCTTTTAAACCAATTCCGTTTAGGTGTTATCAGTTGGCCTACTACTACAAGTAGTAAAATGTACCTTATGAATAGGAAATCGCCTTACCTCAATTCAATTCAATTTCTTTAGCAGGTAACATCAAAGATGTAGTCACCAGATACCAGCGGCCGCTAAACTTGACAAAGAAGGGCTACGCTGTGTCCATGGCTTTTGGAAAGGCAGGCGTGTCCGGGAATGCCGTGGCTGCCACTGCACCATTGCTGAGATCTTCATAGCAGAAAGACAAGTGTTGGAGCAACTGCCTTTCTGCAGAAAACTGTCACATCTAGCAAAGTTATGCGCAGAAAAGATAGTGGGGGAAATTCAAGAATAAGTAGCTGAGATGAAAAGAAAAAGACTTCAACTAAAATAAGCTTTAGGTCAACAGGACAATAGTACCTCTTAATTAGTGTGTGTTTGTGTGTGTTCATATAATAGCTTGACGTCAGTTTTGTAGTAGAGTACAGTACATAATTACAGAGACTAATGAATGAAGACAACTTGTAGATATTCACTATTGTAAAGTTTATAGAACACAATAATATGACGTAGTGATGCTGTAGTGAGTTGAAGAGGTGAACACCCTTTAGGGGGCACATATATGGAACCATCTGGGAGGAATCTGATTGGCCCCAAATGTTTTCTGTAAATTGATGTGGATTTGCTGCTCCTGTGAATCCTCCCCCAGTGTTTCATTAGCAGCTGGAACCACAGTGACTCTGATAAAACAGGAATTAGCAGAATCCATCTGATATGAAGCTGTGGTTTGAATACCACTTCCCTCCTCTTTGAAGAGTAGTCAGATATCTGGGTTCAGGTTTTTGTACAGCCTCTTCTACACTTTGTATCACTGTGTTTCTAGAGCACAGTAGTAGAGAGCTGTGTCTGCCAGGGTTAGATCTCTGATGGTCAGTGTAGTTGATGTTGCTGATGTTTCAGATCCATATCGTTTATCTGGAATATGTTCAGCTGTGTACCCTTTTGTTCCTTTCCAGAGTATAAACTGAGGTGCCTGAAGGTCAGAATGATGTCTGTACCAGTGAAGGTAAATATAGTCTTCATCTGTCTGATAGTTACATGTGAGTGTGACAGATTGTCCTTCTCTTCCACTGACTTCCTCTCGTACAGGAGAGATTGTGTCTCCAGCTATTAGTCCTGGAAAAAGTAGAGCAAATGAAGCCATTAGACTAACATTGTTCATGAGGCTGAGAGGAGAAGACAGTGGAAAATGGCAGCTGTACAGTGTTACTCTGTGGACACAAACAGCTCAGCTGTTTCCATAAATCTTTAGAAAAGAATAAAAAGATGTTGTGCTTTCTATCTTACCAAAGAAAAGAGCAGCAAGAATAATCCCCAGCCAATGTTCCATCTCTACAACAAGGTTTAAATCAACAGGAGAAACTAGCTGATGTTCAACATTCAGTCTGAGAATTGTTCTCTTCACAGCAGCAGTTATTATTGACAGAATGGTTGAACACAGTGCAGAAGTAGTGCACCGCCTACTTGATAATGTGGCTCAGCTTGGATTAACAGCAGCTACAGTGTCATCTAGTGGCCAATCAGAATCAGACCACAGAAGAAGAAAAGATGCCACTGAAACTTCAGACTAGTCCAGCAGCATAATCCAGTTGTCAGCTGATGATCTGTTTGTTCAGCATTTTCCAAACTCAACATAGTTAAAGACTCTACTTCTGTGCTGCGTTATCACCTCCCCACATCTCTGAAGTTGTGGATTTACAGCAGCAATTAACAAAGTGATGCTACAAACTGTTGAGTCACCTTTCAAGCTTACAGGTGGAGAGGATTTGATAGTGAAACGAGACATTTTCACTGGAATATTCCTTCAGACTAACAAAACCCACATCTGGATGCTGAGATCAGGTCTAGTTTCTGAGTACAGTCCAGTATCACATACAGAGTCTCACTGGGTTTTACATCCAGCAGCATCAGTGAAGACTCCCCATACTGTCCTGCCTTAACATGGAGGAAAACTGATGGAAACCTCAGGACAGGAAGTTCAGGGAGATTTGTATTTGTATTGTCTTTATTCTTCAAGTGGCAAATAAGTTGGTGTGTTAACAACATCAGGTACTCAAATGAATAGAAATGTAAACAAAATTTTATCTACGTAGTTTACATCACTCTCCTTATTATCATCATCATCAGTGTGTCAGAGATATAAACACTCTAAATCATTTTTTTTAATGTTTATGTCTAATTTTTCTTAGTTTTTATTATCAGTGCAATGAATCCAGACTTCATCATCACACTGAAGTTTAACAGTGTGTGACTCCCTCTAGTGGACGTTGTGGAGTATTCTGTTGTCTTTGCTCTAAAGGTTTTTGTACAGAGTTTTGGTGTTTCCTGTCACTGTGGGCTGCAGAGCACAGTAGTACACAGCAGAGTCTGTCAGCTGAAGCTTCTGGATCTTCAGAGGAACTAATCCTGAGGTGGAATCCAGTGTGGATGAAAATCTCTCCTTGTACTTGTCTGCTGTTTTCCCTTCATCCCGTTGAAAACGGCTCAGTATGAATTCAGGGCTGTTGTTTCCATCCTGTTTGTACCAGAAGAGATAATCATTTGTTGAACTGGTGTTATATAGACAGCCAAGTTTTACTGGCTCTCCTTCAGCAGCAGTCACGTCTCCTTCTGGTTGCAGCACGTTGTCTTTTTGTGCTCTGCATTCTGTAAAACAGCAACAAACAGTATCAGTGTGCTGTTAAAGAATCATGTCAATGTTGGATTGATATCAGAGAACCAGAGTTGTGTTCATACCAAGGCACACAGCAGCCAGCAACACTGAGATGAACAGAGGCGTCATATCTGCAGTGTTGAGGAACTGTGAGCTCCAGCAAGTATAAAGAAGGCTGTGATCTCTCTGTTTAGTCTTCATCAACACTAAGTTGGTGGATTAGAAGGAGGAGCCTGATCACAGTGACGGGGCTCATTCACAGCCCTGTGTTATTCCCCGACTGACAACTTTACACTCAACACATTTTCCTCACTCTCTCCTTTCCTAGTGTGACAATTAGGATCAATTAGTGAATGTTTTTAATATGGTATCAGCATCATATTAAAGGCCTGTCAGTTTGCCAGCCTGTCCACAGCTTCTCCAGATAAAGGGCTAAAATATGAAGCCTGTTCAGAACACATAAGGATCTCCAAAACCAGCTCGGTGGTGTCGACCATTTCAAACAGGATGTTGCACTGAGAGCGAATGGTTAAGAGCTGCTACCACCAGTTTACCACAGTGAAAGTAGAGGCTTCAGCAAACACTCCCTCACTCCCACAATGGGGCAGTCACGTCCTTTGGAGTGAAACATTAAGGTGTTTGTCCATCCTTGTCTGCATGTGAAAGTGCAGTGGGACTCTGGCCGACGTTACATACCAGCTTATTATTACAAGGCATCAAACTTACAGTCCATAATTTATTGTCAGATGTATTTGAACTTTTTCTTTAGTGAGTCTTCTGGAATAAAGAATCGAGTCAAGATGTCTAAGAATTTTAGTGTGTCAGACAAACATACAGAGTGCAACCAGTAAAGTATTTCCTTTCCCTCAGTTCTGGTTTATATAGCATAGAGCATATCTGCCCTAAATGGTAGGTTTCGTCTCTTTTATTCGATTTAGCAGGAAACATATTTCAACCCATTTATCAAATTGTCCCATAGATGTTTTATCTTTCTCAGTCGTAAATTTTATAACTGGCAGAAGGATTTTAAGAGCTGTTTCCCACTCAGTTCTCACTTTACTCCAACATATCCCTTATTTGTTTCTCTACGTACCTGTACCTTCATCTCTGGAAATGACACTTATGCTGCCGTTCAGTGGTGGACAGTAATTACATACATTTACTCAAGTACTGTACTTCTGTACAAATGCGTATATTCTGTTCATGCCACTTTGTGTCTCCACCAAACTCAGACTGAGAGATTGTTCTTTTTTCTTCACTACAACAGCTTATATTACTTTACAAAGTAAGCATTGTACTACATATGAAGAGTTTATAAAATATAATGTTTTGTAATTAATTTAATTACCCAACAGTTTATTCAAGCACAGCTGAAACAAGTAGTTGGTTGAAAAAAATGTTTTTATTGGCATTATTTTGGTCATTTGTCATTTTCATGTCAAAATATTTCATCGTTCCAGCTTCACAAATTAATTATTTAAAATTTTTTGATGTAGTGTTAATAATATTGAGGTTTGGATTGACATGAACAATTTTAGGCCAATCTCTCCCTGTTCTTTCAAAAATCTTGAAATCATTAGTTGCTATCCAATCATATTTGGACTCTACTGTGGACCATCCATCACTTGTTAATACCCTGCTGAGAGCAGGCATTGGATGCAAAGCGGCTAAATGGTTCCACAGTTACCTGACCAATCATTCACAAATGGATAAACATGGCAACGACATGTCAGATCCAGTCCTTGTTAGGAAAAGTGTTCCACAAGGCTCAGTTTTCGGACCCCTGCTTTTCCTAGTTTACATTAATAATATTTGTGATGTTTAAATTCTGTAAGGATCATCTGTATGCAGATGACACAGTTCTGTACTCCTGTGCCCCCACAGCAGAGTTTGCCTTTTCAAATGTGCAGGCAGATTTTTATACCCTGCAATATGCTCTGTCAGATTTGAAGTTGCTTTTAAATTCCCACAAAACTAAAGTTATGATTTTTGCCACTGGGCGAACAAAGGTACCACCCCTCTCCGTCACAACCCTGTATGGAGTCTGTATCCAGTCTGTTGATGATTACAAATATCTGGGAATCTGGTTTTACAAAAAACCTTTTCTGTATAGGTGAAAGTCCTGCTTTTCCATGGCTTCAGAAAAACACTTAGTTGCTGGCCTTTATCTGCCACAGATTGATTATAGGGACACTACCTACAGGTTTGCCTCTCTGTCCACCTTGTCCAAACTTGACCCCCTTTATCACTCAGCTCTCAGATATGTCACTAACTCTAGTTTCAGGATACATCATTGTATACTGTGCAGACTGGAAGGATGGTCATCCCTTCACTTGCAAAGATATGTTAGGTAGACTTCCAAATTATTTAAACAGGACATTTTTTACTTTACAAAGCAGTCATAATCTCAGGTCACATAATGGGCTACAGTTCAAAGTGCCTGCTATCAGAACCAGGGCAGGTACTCAAAGTATAAAAAGGGCACATGGAACAAGGATTTAAATAGGGCTGTTCTCAAAATATTGATACAGAAATATATCGTTATGTATTCCTTGCTGATATGCGTATACTGATGCTTCTGTATTGATACATCAGCGAATGGTATGACAGTTTCGAAAAAGAAACACAGGGAATACCCAGCTCTTGCTTTAAACACTGTGGGCTGTTGATGGTGTTGCTGGGGATGTTGCTGCTGATACTACTGGTGGTGATCTGTGACTATCGATATTATAACAAACTTAGGAGATATTAGCTGATTAAACAAATATGTGACCATGACAAGATGTTAAGATTGCTGACAGTATTTGGAACTGGCTCACAGTGACTGACCTGCTGTAGTGCTGCAGCCGCTGCCAAGGCTGACTGCTACGATAAAATAAGAGGGAGATGGTCACAGAGACTGCTGCACACCAAAAGCTGCAGGTAGAGGAAATAAGATACCAGGTTCAAAACTGTGTGGGAAATAATCTGAGAAGGATACAGTACTGGGAGAAAGGACGAGGTCGGCCAAGGCAGGGTTAAGAGTGAGACAAATCTATAGACAGGTGTGTGCGTGTGTCTATAGGCAATATTTTGATAATGATATATTTCACTGTGACATTTGGAATTCTTTATTACATTTATTTAATCTTGCTTTAGCATATAAAAAGCATTCAAAATATATTTTCATGTCTGCCATCTCCTTTTACATGTTGCTACATCCCGAACCCCCATTACCCATAAACGTGAAATAAAAACAAATAAAAAAAAACAAATAAAGGAACTAAAATTACTGACAATGAAAATAATAATAATTTGAGAACCTTTCAAAACAATTATTATATTTGATTCTATTATGACTTTCCACTGGTTGTCCTCTGTTCGTGGCATCCATCTATCTCTCACTTTCACTATCTCTCTTTCACTATCTCTGTCTTTCACTGTCTTTTTTTTGCTATCTCTCTCTTTTAGTATCTCTGTCTTTCACTGTCTATCTTTCACTCTCTTTCACAGTCTTTTTCACTCTTTTTCTAGATTTTTCACTCTTTGTCTTTCACTATCTCTCTATTTCACTATCTCTTTCACTGGCTCATTATGTCTTTCACTATATCTTTCAATATCTCTATCTCTTTACTATCTTTTCTGTATCTCTTCACTATCTTTTTCACTACCTCTTTCACTGTCTCTATTTTTAACTATTTCTCCTTCACTACCTCTTTCACTGGCTCTATCTTTAACTAATTCTGTCTTTCACTATCTCTTCAGTATCTCTTTCTCTATCTCTTTCACTATTTCTCGTTCACTGTTTCTTTATCTCTTTCACTATCTCTTTCAATATGTATCTTTTCCGTATCTCTTCAGTATCTCTTTCACTGTTTCTGTCTTTCACTATCTCTATCACTATCTGTCTTTCACTATCTCTTCCGTATCTATTCACTATCTCTTTAAGTACCTCTATCTTTAATTATGTCTTTCACTCTCTTTTTCACGGTTTCTGTCTTTCACCATGTCTATCTTTCACTATCTCTGTCTTTCATTATCTCTTCAGTATCTCTCTTTCACTGACTCTTTCTTTCACTATGTCTATCTTTAACTATATCTGTCTTTCACCATCTCTGCAGTATCTCTTTCACTATCTCTCTTTCACTCTCTTTCACTATTTCTATCCCTGTCTGTGTCTTTCACTATCTCTCGTTCATTATCTTTCACTGTTTGTCTTTCACTATCTCTTTCACTATCTCTGTGTTCACTGTCTTTTTCACTGGCTCTGTCTTTCACTATCTCTCTTTCACTCTCTTTCACTATTTCTTTCACTGGCTCTGTCTTTCACTAGGTCTATGTTTCACTATCTCTTGAGTATCTCTCTTTTACTATCTCTATCTTTCACTATCTCCTTCACTATTTCTCTTTCACTGTCTCTGTCTTTCACTATCTCTTTCACTGGCTCTGTATTTCACTATCTCTCGCCCAAAGCCTTAAAGCCAACCAACCCCGTGACATTGCAGGTTATCGTACTGCACAATGGTGGCACCCTTTCCGTGAAAGATATGACAGTTCTTCTTTTCTTTTGTCTTTTATACGTTTACATTTGTCATGTTTCTTGTATAATTGTTGATCGTAGTGGAAATCCATTGTGTAAATGATGTAAACTTGATTGACTGCTTCATTTCCCTTTAAGGTCTCAATGCCATCATTGTTCCAAACAAGTACAGTTTTACTTGTGCTCTCCTGCTTTCGAGCAGGGATTTGTAGGTGGGAATTAAACGGACATTATGGTGAGAGGTGCAAATGGGGGTTTAGTATTACAGTCTACATATTGCTTCAAACCAGACAGCACAGCTTAAAGCTTGCAATGTTTACAGTCACCAAGCATTTCAATTGTCTGTGAAAACAATCTGCTGGAGTAGTATTGGAGATACTTTGAAAATACTATGAACATATTCAAGTTCTGTTATTTGTTTATTGTGTTTTATCTGTGGTGCTTCATTTAATGTTGCTTCTATCAGCACTAAAACAAATCCTGACTATATCATAAACCACTGAAGTTTAACAGTGTGTGACTCCCTCTAGTGGACGTTGTGGAGTATTCTGTTGTCTTTGCTCCAAAGGTTTTTGTACAGAGTTTTGGTGTTTCCTGTCACTGTGGGCTGCACAGCACAGTAGTACACAGCAGAGTCAGTCAGCTGAAGCTTCTGGATCTTCAGAGGAACTGACTTATCCTTGATTGTAGCATTAAATCTGTCTTTCGTGAACTCTGCATCAAAATCTGTTGTTTTTGAGTAACTTTTCAGCATGTACTTAGGAGACTCATTTACTTCTTGTTTGTACCAGAACAAGTAGGGGTATTGGTCACTAGTCTCAAAAGTACAGCCAAGTGTAACTGTGTCTCCTTCAGCAGCAATGACATCTCCTGCTGGCTGGGTCACTCTGTCTTCTCCTTTACACTCTGGGGAAGAAGAGAACATGCAGAGGAAGAGATGGATCAATAAAGATGATTGATTAAAGGAGAACAATCAGTAGGTTTAAAGAGTTACCTAGCCAGAGAGTCAGAATCAGGATGTTTCTCAGCCAGTGGTTCATGTCTGCAGTGAGAGGGGAGGAGAGAGAGGAAGAACATTGATACTCTGATGGATCTGGGCCTTCACATCATTGGCCCTTCCTCTTCATCATCTGTTGAGGAACTCTCAACATTTACATCTCATTTACATCTCAGCTGTTTAGCTGATGCTCTTATCCAGAGCAGCTCATAATGAGGAGCTTTAACATGTGAACTTTCTGTTACAACAAAGTCTCTTTAACCACTTTTCACCCTGGTAGAATTATGAAATCATCATCAGTCTGGAATTTGTATTTGTCTCATCATCAGGGATAGTGAAATGAACTGTGGAGAAGAAGACTTCCTTGTGGAGTGCCTCGCTGTAAATAGATAGCTGTTGTGTTTTATTAATACCAGGAGTAATATTGTAACTTGTCATTAGATTGTGTTGTCAGTGTCCACTTGGTGGCGCTGCTGTTCAGTAAAAGTGAGTAAATCTTCAGAGGAGCTGTCAGGTTTTTGTACAGAGTTTTGGTGTTTCCTGTCACTGTGGGCCTCACAGCACAGTAGTACACAGCAGAGTCTGTCACTGCAGCAGAGGAGATCTGCAGATCCAGATGGGTTTTATCATCACTCACTTTAGCAGACCATCTAGAGTTTGTTGCATTTTGTGTTCCCAAGTGAAAGATGAGAAACTCTGGTGGTTTTCCTGGATGCTGTAGATACCAGAAGAATCGATCACTACCAGTTGCTTTTTTAGAGTATGTGTAGGACAGAGTAACAGAGCTGCCTTCTAAAGTGAACTCTTCATTCCTGACTGCAGTCAGTTCTTCACAGCTGACACCTGAAGGAAGAGATAACTCTGTTATTTCATGTTGTAAAAGACTCAACAAATGAATCCCATCCAGAAAAGTTAGTAATGAAACTTTCTCAGCAGGATCTCACATACCTGTTAGAATGGATAGTAACAGTAGAGAAAGTACATAATAGTCCAATGACAGCATGTTGAATAAAGGGAATGTTTCTGCTTTGTGTATTGAACTCTGCTGAATATGGAAGTTCCTCTCTCTTCTATAGTTCACTAACAGCTTAGCTCCTCCCTCAATCTCTCCGTCTCCTCGCAGCTCTGTAGGTTATAGTGGCTTCTAGTGGTAAGGGCTGTGAATTGCAACCTGATATTAACCAATGGCACACTGGCTGCCCACCCCTCCCTTTGGAAGTCTATAGGAGAAGGTGGCCGACTCTTTGTCTCTGTCGTCTCTTGTGTTAAATAAAACGTGTGGTCCTCCATTTGTCCAAATTTCTCTTCTCTTCTGACTTCTAACAAACCAGACGACTACTGTTACTGTTACTATACTCTTCTTTTTT
This sequence comes from Micropterus salmoides, assembly GCF_014851395.1. Classification (NCBI taxonomy): domain Eukaryota; kingdom Metazoa; phylum Chordata; class Actinopteri; order Centrarchiformes; family Centrarchidae; genus Micropterus; species Micropterus salmoides. The sequence continues at coordinate 34,398,290 of NW_024040485.1, read as the reverse complement.
TTTTTTCGTACGTTTGCAATGTAGTGACTAAACGGGCTCTGTAGAGCAGTTTGTCCGTTTGGGCTACTGTAGAATCATGGTGGAGCCGCGGTGTATGTAGATACAAGTGTCTCATTCTGAGGCAATAAAAACATTACGGTTCATTATGTAAGGTCTTTCTACACCACTGAAAACATAGTTATGTACAGGGTGTGATTTGTGTAAAAAACAGAGGGGGGATGTTTTATTTTCTTCATGAGAAAACTCCCGCCCCCCGATTTAAAAGCCTTCACTTTCAAGAGCGTCATCATCGGCTGCCTTTCCTCCAGCACACAGCTCCGCTGCTCCCCGGAGCACATGTCTCCTGACTGTTGATAGGCCATTATTCGTGACTTGTAACCAATCAGATAGAGCCGTGGGCGGGACATTGATCAAGACTCCAGAGTGGTAATTACCCACAGACAGAGAGCGGCAGCTGGACCAGAGCAAAAGTAGAGCATTTTAAAATGAATTTAACCCTAACAAAACCTCGGACTGATCTGAGTTTTGTGATCAGTAGCATCACTAGTGAAGTAGCATTGATCACTCTGAGGGGGGATAAATTCTGTCCCCACCAGGGACATAACTTATTCAGCAGAGGCAGGGATGTATAACCAGAAAGGGGAAATCCCAAACATCTTTTAGTCTGTCAGCTTCTCTTGTCTTTGCCGCTTAGTCTCTGTCTACAAGTCCAGCCTTCTAGTCCTTTCCCAGTGTTTTCTTGGGTTTTGGATTTTTGGCCTGATGTATCGGATCTTTTAGGAGTTTGTTTATTGCCTAAGTCCTTTGGATGTGTTTGCTTTTTGGACTGTCTGCCTGTTTGGCCCTTGGCCTGCCTCAGCGTGCTGTAAGTCAGGGTACTCGTACAGGGTGTTATTATTAAACCATAAAACTGAACCTGCCGTGCCTCTGGTTCTGGGTCTGGTCCACTCCCTTGTGTTCTCTTTCCTTGCTTGAACTTCCTGTGACACAGGGATATTATCTCCTTATATTCCCTTGTCTATATAAATATCATGTTTGACCAACCTCAGGGAGGTCATGCAGAGACACCCCCTCCCAATGAAAGGCTTCCTAGAATATAAACATTTTTAATGGTTTCATTTCTAAACCTTGACCTCACAATCCTCTCTAAGAGTAGAGTAGATCAAGACTTTATCATCACACTTGAACTTTAACCTCTTGCTGAGCTCTGTTTCCATTCAGGCTGATGGGTGATTTAGAAAATGAATTTAATTCCTTTATTTACATTTATTCATTTAGCTGACGCTTTTATCCAAAGCGATAGCCAGGCCCGTAGTAAATAATGATTTTAGACCGATCGCGTTAACGTCTGTGATTATGAAATGTTTTCAAAAGTGTATTGTGTCAATGTTAAAAGCAGAGGTTGCTAACAACCTAGATCCTTTACAGTTTGCCTATAGGCAGGGGAGGGGAACTGAGGATGCTATTATTAGCATTATGCACCTAATTCTGAAGCATTTAGAGAATCACAAAGCCTATGCTCGTTTACTTTTTATTGATTTTAGTTCGGCCTTTAACACCATTCAAACACCCTTGTTAATCTCAAAGATGGAGCAGTTGAGTGTAAACCAAGCTATCATAAAGTGGTACTCATCTTTTTTAACTGACAGAATTCAATGCGTTAAAGTAAACAATTGTCTTTCACAACAAAGAAAGACTAGCACAGGTGTCCCACAAGGCTGTGTCAGTTCTCCAATTCTTTTTACTTTATTTACAAATGAATGTTCAAGTAAGCATTCAAAAAACTATATCTTTAAATATTCAGACGACACAGCCATCTTAAGTCTTCTCGATGAATTCAATTCAATTTTATTTATATAGCGCCAAATCACAACAACAGTTATCTCACAGCGCTTTTCATAAAAGAGCAGGTCTAGACCGTACTCTGTGATGATATTTACAGAAGCCCAACAGTTCCACCAAGAGCAGCACTAGGCGACAGAGGCAAGGAAAAACTTCCTTTAAGAGGCAGAAACCTCGAGCAGAACCATGGCTCAGGGTGGGCGGCCATCTGCCTCGACCGGTTGGGGTGAGAGAGAGAGAGAGAGAGAGAGAGATGTAAGGAGGGAGAGAGGGGAGGGAGGCAGCCTACACAATATCCACACAGAGGTACAGACAGTGAAGGTAATGTTGCTGTAGACTAAATGAAAAATGGTACAGATATTTATAATAGTGTTACTGGTAACCATCGTAATGTTAATGATTATAATAACAATAATAACAATAGGACTAGTAACAATAGTCGTTGCAGCAGAGGGTGTCGAGCAGGAACACAGGGGCAGCAGGTGACCCGCAACCACAGATCCAGACTCCACAGCTCCAGAGCCAGAAAACCTGCAGGAAGTGATAGGAGGAGAGAGGAGAGGGACGAGAAAGCACAAGACTACCAGAAAGGGGAGAAGTTGTGTTAGTAACATGCAATAATGGGATGAGGTTGCATACAGAGGGAGAGAAAGTAGAGGAGAGAGGAGCTCAGTGCATCATGGGAAATCCCCCGGCAGTCTAGGCCTATAGCAGCATAACTAAGGGATGGTTCAGGACTACCTGAGCCAGCCCTAACTATAAGCTTTATCAAAGAGGAAAGTCTTAAGCCTACTCTTAAATGTGGAGATGGTGTCTGCCTCCTGAACCCAAACTGGAACCTGGTTCCACAGGAGAGGAGCTTGATAGCTGAACGCTCTGGCTCCTAGTCTACTTTTGGAGACTCTAGGAACCACAAGTAACCCTGCATTCTGGGAGCGCAGTGCTCTGGTGGGGTAGTAAGGTACTATGAGCTCTTTAAGATAAGATGGTGCCTGACCATTAAGAGCTTTGTAGGTAAGAAGAATGATTTTAAATTCTATTCTGGATTTTACTGGAAGCCAATGCAGAGAAGCTAAAACAGGAGAAATGTGATCTCTTTTCCTGGTTCCTGTCAGAACACGTGCTGCAGCATTCTGGATCAGCTGAAGAGTCTTAATGGACTTTTTCGAGCAGCCTGATAATAAGGAATTGCAGTAATCCAGCCTAGAAGTAACAAATGCATGGACTAGTTTTTCTGCATCATTTTTAGACAGGATGTTCCTGATTTTCGCAATATTACGTAGGTGAAAAAAGGCGGTCCTTGAAATTTGCTTAATGTGAGACTTAAACGACATGTCCTGATCAAAGATAACTCCAAGATTCCTCACAGTGGTGCTGGAGGCCAAGGCGATGCCATCCAGGGAAACTATATCTTTAGATAATGCGTCACGGAGGTGCTTAGGCCCCAGAGCAATAACTTCAGTTTTATCTGAGTTTAACATGAGAAAATTACAGGTCATCCAGGTTTTAACATCCTGAAGGCACATTTGAAGTTTAGCTAACTGATGAGTTTCATCTGGCTTGATCGATAGATATAACTGAGTATCATCTGCATAACAATGAAAGCTTATGGAATGTTTCCTGATAATATTGCCTAAAGGAAGCATATATAAAGTGAAGAGGATTGGTCCAAGGACAGATCCTTGAGGAACTCCATGAGTAACTTTGGCGTGCATGGAGGACTTATCGTTAACATGTACAAACTGAAATCGATCTGATAAATAGGACTTAAACCAGCTTAGAGCGGTTCCTTTAATGCCAATGAAATATTCCAGTCTCTGCAATAGGATCTGATGGTCAATGGTATCAAATGCAGCACTAAGATCTAATAAAACCAGTACAGAGACAAGTCCTTTGTCTGATGCAATATTAGTCATTATAGGTCATTAGTAATTTTCACCAGTGCTGTCTCTGTGCTATGATGAGCTCTAAATCCTGACTGAAAATCCTCAAATAAACTATTGCTCTGTAGATAGTCACACACCTGTTTAGCAACTGCTTTCTCCAGAACCTTAGAGAGAAATGGAAGGTTAGATATAGGTCTATAGTTGGCTAAAACATCCGGATCAAGTTTGGGCTTTTTCAGAAGAGGTTTAATTACAGCTACTTTAAAGTACTGTGGTACATAGCCTGTTGATAAAGATAGATTGATCATATCTAGTATAGAGGTGCTGACTAAGGGTAAAACATCTTTAAGCAGCCTAGTCGGGATGGGGTCTAAGAGGCAGGTTGATGGTTTAGATGAAGAAATTTTGAAGTTAGTTGGTAAAGATTGCTGACAGTGCTGAAAAGAAACTTTGGGTTGTTCCTATTTTCCTCTATTAATGACGAGTAGTACGCTGCTCTGGCATTACGGAGGGCCTTCCTATAAGTTTTAAGACTATCTTGCCAGATTAAACGAGAATTTTCCAGTTTGGTGGAACGCCAATTCCTCTCAAGTTTCCGTGATATTTGCTTTAATTTGCGAGTTTCAGTATTATACCATGGAGCTAACCGTCTTTGTTTTAGTATTTTCTTTTTTAGAGGGGCTACAGAGTCGAGTGTCATTCGCAGCGAGCCTGCAGCACTATCAACAAGATGATCGATTTGGGAGGGACTGAAATTAGCATAGGAGTCCTCCGTTACTTTGTGACTAGATAATGAATTTAGAGCTGATGGAATTGCATCCTTAAATTTAGCTATGGCACTATCAGACAGACATCTTGTATAGAAAGTTTTGCCCAATGGCGAGTAGTTCAGCAATACAAACTCAAAAGTTATCAAACAGTGGTCAGATAAAGAGGGATTCTGTGGGAACACTATTAAATGTTCAATTTCAATACCATACACCAAAACAAGGTCGAGGGTGTGGTTAAAACAGTGAGTCGGTTCATGAACACTCTGAGAGAAGCCAATGGAATCTAACAAAGAGATAAACGCAGTACTGAAGCTGTCATTCTCAACATCCACATGAATATTAAAATCTCCTACAATAATAACTTTGTCCGTTTTAAGGACTAAAGTTGACAAAAACTCTGCAAATTCAGATAAGAATTCAGAGCACGGGCCAGGTGCTCGGTACACTATAACAAAAGAATTGGTTGCAGTGATTTCCAACTTGGGTGCGAAAGACCAAGAACAAGACTTTCAAATGAGTTATAGTTTAGTTTAGGTTTAGAGCTGATTAGTAGGCTAGAGTCGAAGATAGCTGCAACTCCACCTCCTCGGCCTGTGCCTCGAGGAATGTGAGTATTAATATGACTGGGAGGGGTGGATTCATTTAGGCTAACATATTCTCCATCACCCAGCCAGGTTTCAGTAAGACCAAATAAATCAATATCATAATCTGATATTAGTTCATTTACTAGTACACCTTTAGAAGAGAGAGATCTGATGTTTAAGAGTCCACATTTAACTCTCCTATTCGTTTGCACTATTGCTCTTGTGGTTTTAATTTTTATGAGGTTTTTATGCACAGCTCCTCTTCTGTTTACCTTTTTAAATAATTTCGATGGTCGGGGGACAGACACCGTCACTATAGGATTTTCACTAAGTAACTCCTGAAATGGAGGAGCAGAGAAGTGTGTTAGACTGCGACTCTGCGTAGGGTTTTGGGTGGGTAACTGCTGAAAAAGAAGGGCAGAGAAGTGTGTTAAACTGCGACTCTGCCTCCTGGTCTCAACTCCGGGTTGTCATGGATTTGGTCCACTAATAAACTTGGCCAGATTTCTAGAAATGAGAGCTGCTCCTTCCCAAGTGGGATGGATGCCGTCTCTCCGGATCAGACCAGGTCTTCCCCAGAAAGTCTGCCAATGATCAACAAAGCCCACATCGTTT
>NW_024040485.1:34352734-34392093 GCF_014851395.1 Micropterus salmoides | reverse complement strand
TGAAGAGTTTATAAAATATAATGTTTTGTAATTAATTTAATTACCCAACAGTTTATTCAAGCACAGCTGAAACAATTAGTCGGTTGAAAAAATTTTTTATTGGCAGCTGTTTTGATCATTGTCATTTTTCATGTCAAACATTTCATCGTTCCAGCTTCACAAATTAATTATTTAAAAATTTTTGATGTAGTGTTAATAATATTGAGGTTTGGATTGACATGAACAATTTTAGGCCAATCTCTCCCTGTTCTTTCAAAAATCTTGAAATCATTAGTTGCTATCCAATCATATTTGGACTCTACTGTGGACCATCCATCACTTGTTAATACCCTGCTGAGAGCAGGCATTGGATGCAAAGCGGCTAAATGGTTCCACAGTTACCTGACCAATCATTCACAAATGGATAAACATGGCAACGACATGTCAGATCCAGTCCTTGTTAGGAAAAGTGTTCCTCAAGGCTCAGTTTTGGGACCCTTGCTTTTCCTAGTTTACATTAATAATATTTGATGTTTAAATTCTGTAAGGATCATCTGTATGCAGATGACACAGTTCTGTACTCCTGTGCCCCCACAGCAGAGTTTGCCTTTTCAAATGTGCAGGCAGATTTTTATACCCTGCAATATGCTCTGTCAGATTTGAAGTTGCTTTTAAATTCCCACAAAACTAAAGTTATGATTTTTGCCACTGGGCGAACAAAGGTACCACCCCTCTCCATCACGACCCTGTATGGAGTCTGTATCCAGTCTGTTGATAATTACAAATATCTGGGTATCTGGTTTTACAAAAAACTAAATTTTAAATACCATGTTGATTATCACGTTGACTTTTCTGTATAGGTGAAAGTCCTGCTTTTCCATGGCTTTAGAAAAACACTTAGTTGCTGGCCTTTTTCTGCCACAGATTGATTATAGGGACACTACCTACAGGTTTGCCTCTCTGTCCACCTTGTCCAAGCTTGACCCCCTTTATCACTCAGCTCTCAGATATACATTATTGTATATTGGACAGACTGGAAGGATGGTCATCCCTTCACTTGCAAAGATATGTTAGGTAGACTTCCAAATTATTTAAACAGGACATTTTTAACTTTACAAAGCAGTCATAATCTCAGGTCACATAATGGGCTACAGTTCAAAGTGCCTGCTATCAGAACCAGGGCAGGTACTCAAAGTATAAAAGGGGCACATGGAACAAGGATTTAAATAGGGCTGTTCTCAAAATATTGATACAGAAATATATCGTTATGTATTCCTTGCTGATATGCGTATACTGATGCTTCTGTATTGATACATCAGCGAATGGTATGACACAGTTTTGAAAAAGAAACACAGGGAATACCCAGCTCTTGCTTTAAACACTGTGGGCTGTTGATGGTGTTGCTGGGGATGTTGCTGCTGATACTACTGGTGGTGATCTGTGACTATCGATATTATAACAAACTTAGGAGATATTAGCTGATTAAACAAATATGTGACCATGACAAGATGTAAAGATTGCTGACAGTATTTGGAACTGGCTCACAGTGACTGACCTGCTGTAGTGCTGCAGCCGCTGCCAAGGCTGACTGCTACGATAAAATAAGAGGGAGATGGTCACAGAGACTGCTGCACACCAAAAGCTGCAGGTAGAGGAAATAAGATACCAGGTTCAAAACTGTGTGGGAAATAATCTGAGAAGGATAGAGTACTGGGAGAAAGGACGAGGTCGGCCAAGGCAGGGTTAAGAGTGAGACAAATCTATAGACAGGTGTGTGCGTGTGTCTATAGGCAATATTTTGATAATGATATATTTCACTGTGACATTTGGAATTCTTTATTACATTTATTTAATCTTGCTTTACCATATAAAAAGCATTCAAAATATATTTTCATGTCTGCCATCTCCTTTTACATGTTGCTACATCCCGAACCCCATTACCCATAAACGTGAAATAAAACAAATAAAAAAACAAATAAAGGAACAATTAATAAAAATAACTGACAATGAAAATAATAATAATTTGAAAACCTTTCAAAACAATTATTATATTTGATTCTATTCTGAGTTTCCACTGGTTGTCCTCTGTTCGTGGCATCCATCTATCTCTCTCTTTCACTATCTCTCTTTCACTATCTCTGTCTTTCACTATCTGTCTTTCACTGTCTATTTTGCTATCTCTCTCTTTTAGTATCTCTGTCTTTCACTGTCTATCTTTCACTCTCTTTCACGGTCTATTTTTCACTCTCTTTGTCTTTCACTATCTCTCTATTTCACTATCTCTTTCACTATCTCTTTCACTGGCTCTGTCTTTCACTATGTATATCTTTCACTATCTCTGTCTTTCATTATCTCTTCAGTATCTCTTTCACTATCTCTTTCAATATGTATCTTTTTCCATATCTCTTCACTATCTCTGACTTTCACCATCTCTTCAGTATCTCTTTCACTATCTTGGTCTTTCACTATCTCTTCCGTATCTCTTCACTATCTCTTTCGGTACCTCTATCTTTAATTATGTCTTTCACTCTCTTTTTCACGGTTTCTGTCTTTCACCATGTCTATCTTTCACTATCTCTGTCTTTCATTATCTCTTTAGTATCTCTTTCACTTGCTCTTTCTTTCACTATGTCTATCTTTAACTATATCTGTCTTTCACCATCTCTTCAGTATCTCTTTCACTGTTTCTGTCTTTCACTCTCTCTTTCACTATCTCTGTCTTTCACTGTCTTTTTCACTGGCTCTGTCTTTCACTATCTCTCTTTCACTCTTTCACTATTTCTTTCCCTGTCTGTGTCTTTCACTATCTCTTGTTCATTATCTTTCACTGGCTCTGTCTTTCACTAGGTCTATGTTTCACTATCTCTTTCACTATTTCTCTTTCACTGGCTCTATATTTCACTATCTCTCACCCAGAGCCTTAAAGCCAACCAACCCCGTGACATTGCAGGTTATCGTACTGCACAATGGTGGCACCCTTTCCGTTAAAGATATGACAGTTCTTCTTTTCTTTTGTCTTTTATACGTTTACATTTGTCATGTTTCTTGTATAATTGTTGATCGTAGTGGAAATCCATTGTGTAAATGATGTAAACTTGATTGACTGCTTCATTTCCCTTTAAGGTCTCAATGCCATCATTGTTCCAAACAAGTACAGTTTTACTTGTGCTGTCCTGCTTTTGAGCAGGGACTTGTAGGTGGGAATTAAACGGACATTATGGTGAGAGGTGCAAATGGGGGTTTAGTATTACAGTCTACATATTGCTTCAAACCAGGCAGCACAGCTTAAAGCTTGCAATGGTTACAGTCACCAAGCATTTCAATTGTCTGTGAAAACAATCTGCTGGAGTACTATTGGAGATACTTTGAAAATACTATGAACATATTCAAGTTCTGTTATTTCTTTATTGTGTTTTATCTGTAGCGCTTCATTTAATGTTGCTTCTATCACCACTAAAACAAATCCTGACTATATCATAAAGCACTGAAGTTTAACAGTGTGTGACTCCCTCTAGTGGACGTTGTGGAGTATTCTGTTGTCTTTGCTCCAAAGGTTTTTGTACAGAGTTTTGGTGTTTCCTGTCACTGTGGGCCGCAGAGCACAGTAGTACACAGCAGAGTCAGACAGCTGAAGCTTCTGGATCTTCAGAGGAACTGATTTGGAGGTGGAATCCAGTGTGGATGAAAATCTTTCTTTAAACTCTTCCTCTGTTTTCCCATCATCCTGTTGAACGCGGCTCAGTATGAATTTGGGGCTGTTGTCTCCATCCTGTTTGTACCAGAACAAAGTTGGACCTGGGTCACTGGTCTCAAAAGTACAGCCAAGTGTAACTGTGTCTCCTTCAGCAGCAATGACATCTCCTGCTGGCTGGGTCACTCTGTCTTCTCCTTTACACTCTGGGGAAGAAGAGAACATGCAGAGGAAGAGATGGATCAATAAAGATGATTGATTAAAGGAGAACAATCAGTAGGTTTAAAGAGTTACCTAGCCAGAGAGTCAGAATCAGGATGTTTCTCAGCCAGTGGTTCATGTCTGCAGTGAGAGGGGAGGAGAGAGAGGAAGAACATTGATACTCTGATGGATCTGGGCCTTCACATCATTGGCCCTTCCTCTTCATCATCTGTTGAGGAACTCTCAACATTTACATCTCATTTACATCTCAGCTGTTTAGCTGATGCTCTTATCCAGAGCAGCTCATAATGAGGAGCTTTAACATGTGAACTTTCTGGTACAACAAAGTCTCTTTAACCACTTTTCACCCTGGAATAGTTAATTAATCAACATGGGTCTGTAATCATTTTAGTTTGTCTCATCATCAGTGATACCAAAGCATTCTGTGTAGAAGAAGACTTCCTTGTGGAGTGCCTTACTGTACAGAAATAGCCTCAATTAAACACCATGATCTGGATTAACTGTTTTATTAATAACAGGAGTGAGATTGTTACTTATCATTAGATTGTGTTGTCAGTGTCCACTTGGTGGCGCTGCTGTTCAGTTTAAAGGAGGAGCTGAAGTGAGTAAATCTTCAGAGGAGCTGTCAGGTTTTTGTACAGAGTTTTGGTGTTTCCTGTAACTGTGGGCTTCACAGCACAGTAGTACACAGCAGAGTCTGTCACTGCAGCAGAGGAGATCTGCAGATTTATCTCTTTTTGCTCCACTTGAATCTTTAGTCCAGGTTTTTGATTATTTCCTACTTTTCCTGAAGCAGAGTGGGAGATGAGGAACTCTGGTGGTTTTCCTGGATATTGTTGATACCAGAAGAAATAATCACTAGTTAACAGTTTAGAGTATGTGTAGGACAGAGTAACAGAGCTGCCTTCTAAAGTGAACTCTTCATTCCTGACTGCAGTGAGTTCTTCACAGCTGACACCTGAAGGAAGAGATAACTCTGTTATTTCATGTTGTAAAAGACTCAACAAATGAATCCCATCCAGAAAAGTTAGTAATGAAACTTTCTCAGCAGGATCTCACGTACCTGTTAGAATGGATAGTAACAGTAGAGAAAGTACATAATAGTCCAATGACAGCATGTTGAATAAAGGGAATGTTTCTGCTTTGTGTATTGAACTCTGCTGAATATGGAAGTTCCTCTCTCTTCTATAGTTCACTAACAGCTTAGCTCCTCCCTCAATCTCTCCGTCTCCTCGCAGCTCTGGATTTTCACTTCTCTCTGTTCCACTTCCTACCTTACCAGTAAATTCTACAGGATGTGAAAGTTTTTGCTTTATTTTCTGTAAATGAGACGTAGGTAACACTTTATTTTAAGGTGCTTGTAATAGGCAGTAATAACAGTTAATAAGACACTTATAAGACCTTATAGGATGCTTATAGACAACAATATAAGTGTTAATTAAAGCCTAATAAACTATTAATTGATTAATTATTGCTTATAAGACAATTATAGGCCTTTATTAGAGCTATAAGTTATATATACCTCATGAATGCGAGATTGGACATCACATTGTAATTTGCACTCCTAATACAGCTACCCTTTATACTTCAGTACATTTCTTATTTTCTTAGACAACTAAGATGGTTTGTGAAGGTTTTATCTTGTTCCTGTCGACTTTAAATGTGTATTTTATGACGATAAAATGACAGTTAATTTGAATAGAGTCTGGTGGGTTTGGCGATTTCAGGGATGTTTCATGTTAAAACAAAACGGATCTTACTCTTTAACAAAAGCTTGACCTCAGCTGGGATCCTTTCCATAATGTTGTCAGACACTAAGAATAATTATCTGAGCGTGTCAGTGGCAAAACAAGCACGTTATGGATGGAAACTGAAGGTGTGCAGCGGCATATTAATGTTACATTGTAGCTTGTTTCACGCTGCCACTGCAGCCATCTCTTGGACCAATTTCTAATGTCCAGGTTGAGAGAAAACACCCTAAGACATTATTCAAGCTGTTCTAAAAATCCAAGCGCTAAAGTTAGCTCACATGACATGGCTTATTTTATATCTGCATGCTAATGTTAGCTTACACGACATGCCTTATTTTATATCTGCATGCAAATGTTAGCTTAAACTACATGCCTCATTTTATAGATGTATGCTAACATTAGCTTAAACTACATGCCTTATTTTATAGCTGCATGCTAACATTAGCTTAAAGTACATGCCTTATTTTATAGCTGCATGCTGAAGTTAGCTTAAACTACATGCCTTATTTTATATCTGTGTGCTAATGTTAGCTTAAACTACATGCCTTATTTTATATCTGCATGCTAACATTAGCTTAAACTACATGCTTTATTTTAAACTACATGCCTTATTTTATAGCTGCATGCTAAAGTTAGCTTAAACTACACGCCTTATTTTATAGCTGCATGCTAAAGTTAGCTTAAACTACACGCCTTATTTTATAGCTGCATGCTAAAGTTAGCTTAAACTACACGCCTTATTTCATAGCTGCATGCTAAAGTTAGCTTAAACTACATGCCTTATTTTATAGCTGCATGCTAAAGTTAGCTTAAACTACATGCCTTATTTAATAGCTGCATGCTAAAGTTAGCTTAAACTAATGCCTTATTTATAGCTGCATGCTAAAGTTAGCTTAAACTACATGCCTTATTTTATAGCTGCATGATAAAGTTAGCTTAAACTACATGCCTTATTTTATAGCTGCATGATAAAGTTAGCTTAAACTACATGCCTTATTTTATAGATGCATGCTAACATTAGCTTAAACTACATGCCTTATTTTATAGCTGCATGATAAAGTTAGCTTAAACTACATGCCTTATTTTATAGATGCATGCTAACAGTAGCTTAAACTACACGCCTTATTTTATAGCTGCATGATAAAGTTAGCTTAAACTACATGCCTTATTTTATAGCTGCATGCTAACATTAGCTTAAACTACATGCCTTATTTTATAGCTGCATGCTAACATTAGCTTAAACTACATGCCTTATTTTATATCTGCGTGCTAATGTTAGCTTAAACTACACACCTTATTTTATAGCTGCATGCTAAAGTTAGCTTAAACTACACGCCTTATTTCATAGCTGCATGCTAAAGTTAGCTTAAACTACATGCCTTATTTTATAGCTGCATGCTAATGTTAGCTTAAACTACACGCCTTATTTCATAGCTGCATGCTAAAGTTAGCTTAAACTACATGCCTTATTTTATAGCTGCATGCTAATGTTAGATTAAACTACATGCCTTATTTTAAACGACATGCCTTATTTTATAGCTGCATGCTAATGTTAGCTTAAACTACATGCCTTATTTTAAACTACATGCCTTATTTTATAGCTGCATGCTAATGTTAGCTTAATCTACATGCCTTATTTTAAACGACATGTCTTATTTTATGGCTGAATGCTAAAGTTAGCTTAAACTACATGCCTTATTATCCAATGAAGGTTAATGTCAAGGGCAACTGGACTTGGTTGAAGATACTGGAAGACGTTTCGTCCCTCATCCGAAGGACTTCTTCAGTTCTGACTGACTGGCAGGGAAACTCAGCTATTTAACCTCAGTGGGGTCGTTGGCCCGGGTCATCGATACCGCTGGTTCGTTAGTGTTCCTTGTCGTTAAGCTCTCTCTACATCCTGTTGTTATAAATCATTTTTAAACCCATCTCTAAGCTGCCATTTCCAAAGAAATCATTTGAGTGGAGTCAATATTTCCTAAAATCTTATATTAATTTTAGGAAATATTGTGTATATAGTATGTAGCTGTAGTACCGGAGGCTGCAGTTTCAGGACCCTTGTTGACTTTGATACTGCCAGCTGGCTATGTTTCACTTGACAGTCCACCGAAGCCAATTACCCTTACCACAACCATCACAGAGTGTCTGCCTAAATTTAAGTTATTAATTATGTGCATGTCACCGGTTAACCCTACAGCTCTGGACATCAGCCTCACGGCCAACGTGCTAGCAGACAGCGTTAACCTCCTTCATGTTGCTGTGGATTACCACCACCACTCCACTAGATGGCGCTGTCGCAAAATAACTGAGGCCCTGGGATTGCGGGGGTCCTGAAACTGCAGCCTCCAGTACTGCATGCAACATAATGTTGATTCAAAGAGGTCCAGTTAGAGAAATTTCACCAAGCAAACATCCGAACATCAACTTGCTTATCATTCAGTGTCACAACGTATGGCCTAGCTGTATCACATATATAACATATTTACTGTCAGTTTTTACATAAAACTGAAGGGATAATAAATAACTAATAATAAATTCTAAATTTAAGTAATCTAAAGTCTAAATTTAAAAAACGTTTTTGTAAATGTGCATCTTAATATAAATTAATTTTATTTGTTGCTCAATTCAGTTCAGAAAAACAAAATTAACTAAAGTGTAGCTTTGAGTGATCAAAGTGTAGTCTCAACCAAAATTATAATTAACATCAACACATCTTAACAAACATCCCTGTGACGTCACAGGGATGAAAGCTAAACGCGCCTCATATAACGCTCGCCAAGCGGCGACTCGGACACGCCCTCAGAAACAGCGAGCTGCAGCACACAGCTCTCCTCTCCCTTCCAAACACTAGCTACCCTCCAGGCAGTCAGTGGACATAAAGTTGTTCCTGTGATGTAGAGACAGAGCTCAGTTAAAACTTTATGGATACAGATTAATAACTCACCGCTCTGAAACTCTCGCTCCAGTCCATGTTGCCAAGCTGGTCGGCAACACGTACGGCTGAACCCGAGCTGTTTACCGGCTTCTCGCCGACCCGCCCTTCTCTGCTTCTGATTGGCTAGTAGTCCTTAACTAGGAACTGAGCATGTGCAACTCCCAACAAAGATCATTTAGAGACAAGATGCATCACTCCATAGCTAAAACGAAGCCTTCAACACAGGCTGAAAAGAGGAGCATACCAGGAGAATACCCCCTCTTTAATACCTCCTCTCCTCTTTCATTCCCTCTTATAAAGCTACCACTTCCCTACTTTCTCTTGTTCAGTGAGAAACGTGAGCTCTGGCCTGGATTGGAGATACATTCTGGTTTTGAACTGCCCGTAGGAAGAATGTACATGTGAGAATCTGTACATTCTTGGTTAAAAGCCGTGTGAAGTCTATTTTCTCTTTCGTCTCCTCTCTTCCTCTGTGTATCTCACTCGTGGACTCGCAATGCTTATTGGAATGGACAGATTTGATTGGCTGAGCAGCATCACATGAGCTGATTGGAACACATGCAACTGAATACACAGCTGGCCAATCACAGCGCAGAATAGGACTCGCTCTAACTGAAGTCCGACACTAACTATAATGTAAAAAGAGTTATGCTGTATTTTTCTAAGATATGATATATCTATGATTTCTTAACATAATTTTAGTCCACAGAACGTTCTGCTATGGAACAATAGATTCATGTTGTGCAAAAGAAAATCTATATTTATGGACAACTGGATGGAGAAACAAACATGGTCAATTGTTGGATGAAAATGGTAATAAAGTTGGATATAATCTGGATTGCTGAAGGTGTCATAAAACATTCCAATGGCTCTTATTCAGTTAATAATTAATTAATATAATTAGTTAAAATAATGTAGAAAACACACCGACCTCCAAAGTCCAAAATATAAAGATAGGCCAAGTTGACTTTTTAAACCAAAAATGTAACAATGCCTTCCTGAGGCAACATCTGTAGAATACAATGTAACCTGGCTTCACAAGGAGAACTTCAAACCCTGAAATATCAGCTATTAGAACAAAATATCTTTAATTTCCACTTCTTCCTAAAAACAAAGAAATGCAGTTTAAAATTCTAAGATTGAAATGTGATGTAGAAAACTGTCACCTATGCAACACAAATGTAGAAACAACAGAGCACATTTGTTATGTTTGTGACTAAAGTTTATGGAAATCCTTACATGACTGGTGTAATGGAAATTTGTCCTTTAGTGAGTCTTCTGAAATGTGAGATGAATGAAAAAGATTCCAATCCAGACGAGTGTGATCATTTGAATGGAGACACTTTTCTCAATAGCTCCTACAATCAGACCTCTGGCACATGGAATGATGCAACATCCACAGAGAGCTACAGCAATCATTAGACCTGCTAGTGTGGGCATCACTAAGGCCTTTTATTTAGCAAACACAGAATCTGACCGGTCGAACATGTTAGTGTCCACTTCAGAGTTCTCTGCAAGTTCTTCTCGTAGGGAACGCAGTCCTTCCAGCACTGGGTTCACCGAACCATCTGGAGCTGTATTGTTGGGCACAAACATACAGCAGGAGTTATTAAACATTAGCCCAGCATCCCAGCCTCTTTGGGTGCTTCTCTTGCCTCCAACACTGCTATTTGATGTCAATGCCTGTAGTTCACTGTGGTGTTCTGTTGTGGTGGCTTTTGTGCATCACGCTTGTGATCTAAGAACTGCAACAGAGGCACTGTTCATGCTGTTGCAATGGCAGCAAACATCTCTGTTGCTCCTCGTAGGCCACACATGTCTGGGTGTCTGACTGGGTCCCATGACGTCTCCTTCCAGAGACAACCATGCTACCCACTCTTAATGTTTTGCGGCGTCACTTAAATCAGCAGTGGTGAGACCAGGAGTTTTCCCACTAGCTCCCTTGTGCTGATGTTTGCTGTCTAACAGCCTGTGAGTCCGAGACAAAGGGAGCCTAAGCGTTCCCAATCCCTCCTTCACTCACAGCACGAGGTGCTGATTGTGCACGCTTGTTGATCTATTGTTGTACTGGTGCAGGCTCCTTCCTGCAGTGGCTGGCGTGAATCCACGTAGCTCTTTCAGCCACTTTTACCGCTGTGTATGTTGTCAGGAGCACCTTTCCACCTCTGCGCCTTCCACTGCTTTCTTCTGAAGTCCTTAACCACCACAAAATCTAGGAGACTGTGCAGTGGTTCTGTCGCTGGAGAGGGTAGGGCCTCTTTAACCTGCTGATGTAGACGGGCAAGAGCAGAGGACAAAGTCATTCAATCATTCTCACAGTGATGTGTGTCAGGCGGTACTCTGCTCGCTGCCTCTATCCCTGTTCGTGGAGGGCGCCCAAAAAGAATCTCAAACGGGCTCAAACCTGACCTAGTTCTTACCCTCGTTCTCATGTACATCAACACCAACGGCAACGCCTTTGTCCATGGAAGACCTGTGTCTTCACAACATTTAGCTAGCTTAGCTTTTAATGTTCCATTCTCTTTTTCTACTGCTCCACCGCTCGCTGGGTGGAAGGAACAATGTTGTCTCAAATCAATGCCCATATAAGAGCCAAGTTATTACAAAAGGTGTGCCGTTGTCACTGCTGATTTTAGAAGGCACGCCCCAGCGCGGCAAGATCTCAGAAATCAGGGCTTTAGCTCCAGCTGCACCGTCTTGTTTTGAAGTTGGAAAAACCTCCATCCATTTGGAAAACATATCAACTATGACCAAACAGAACCTTTTGCCTTGACTCGGGTTAAGCTCAATAAAGTCCATCATCAGGTGATCAGATGGTTTATCTGGCGTTGGGTGTGCCGCTAAGGGAACCCTCAATCCTCTCCCTGTGTTGTGTGTTAGGCAGATTGAGCACGTTTGGCAAAAGTTGTGAGCGTATGTTGTGAAAGCTTTCATGAACCAGTGTTGCTTTAGTTGATCGAACATCCCTCCCTTTGACACATGATGCAACCCATGTGTCAATTTAGCGTAATGTGGAAAAAAATGTTTGGGTCAACATGGTTTGTCATTGGGACCAGTCCACAATCCATCAGCATATTTACAACCAGCCTGTTGCCATGTGCGCTTCTCATCTGATGGAGCAAACTGTTGCATAGCATGCAATGTCAGAGGAATATCTGTGTCTGTGTCTGCGTGCAGGGTGTGTGTGTGTGTGTGTCAGGCCCTGTTGAGCTGCGGTGCGGGCAGCTGCATCAGCTTTGGCGTTACCTGCAGAAACAAAGTCTTTTGCATTAGTATGGGCATTTGCATACAGAAATAGCAGACGGCAACATCACTGCTTCAAGCAATGCAGCTATTTTATCATGATGCAGAATAGGCTTACCATCAGATTTTAATGCACGGTTGCAAATGCATATTGAGAATCTGTGTAAATAGTTACTGATTTGTCTTTGGCCAGTTTACAAGCTTCAGTGAGTGCAACCAACTCAGCTGCTTGAGCTGAATAATGAGATGGCAAGGGGCCAGATTTCAGTGTCTCGTGCTGAGTGACTACAGCAAAACCAACTTGATTTTTTCCTGTGTTAACATTGCGTGAAGCAGACCCGTCATCAAAGAGAATCAGGTCTGGGTTAGTTAGAGGTGTTTCAGACAGATCTGGACGTGGAGTGCAAACCTGCTCAAGCACAGCAACACAGTTATGATCTTCTCCGTCTCCTGGAATGGGGAGCAAAGTTGCAGGATTTAACATTACACAACAACATTACAGCGTTTGACAGCGATGTTAGGCATATCCAATAGAACAGTGGTGTATCGGAGCCAACGTGCTGTGGAGAGATGAGAGGTCTTATGTTCAAGCAAGATCATAGAAACCGCATGAGGGACCAAAGGGTTAAATCAGAATAACCAACAATGTGACGTGATGCCATGACAACGTGGTAACCCTGCAGCCACTGGATCCAGTTTTGCTGAAAGAAAAAGCGACTGGTCTCAGTCTGTCACCATGTTTCTGTAGTAACACTGATGTCTGTCCATTTTGGAAACATGTCAACTATCATCAACAGCACTTATTGCCTTTGCTTGGGTTTAGCTAAAAAGCTCCCTCATCAGGTGGTCACATGGTTCTTCTGGGTGACACTCTGCTCTGTGTGTGTGAAACAGCCTCTGAGCTTCCAGGCTGTCTGATAACACACCTCACACACATTCCATAGTTTTGCATTCAGTTCCCCTTTTCTCTGTGGAGGAGAGCGCATGGGCAAAACTCTGGACCATGCTAAAAAAAAGAGATTTAAACAAGAACATCAAACAACAAGGAACGAGCAGGCGGCATTCTTTTCCTGTAGAAATGGGGTCAGTCTGTTAGCGTGCATCACATTTTATCATCAACACGGCAGCATCTCACAAAGAAACATCCAGCATGACATAAAGCAACAGACACAGCAAGCAACACGACAATAAGCACCAGGCATCCGGTTCGCTTCCAAGATGTAGCGTCAGAACAGGTCATGTGATCGTCCTGCGGTCAAGTCAAGTAAGAACGCAGGTCAGGTCTTTGTCGTCCCCGAGTACAGGTAGACTATAGAGAACCATTTCAGTCAGTGAGGCTCTGTCAGCTCAGCTTCGTCAGCTCAAGTCAGTCAAGTGCACTGTTAGTTTACCATGAATCATGGGAGAAAGCTTTCTCTTGTTTCAGTAATGGGATCCCTTGTCCATAAAATCATCATCACCTCTTTATGGTGATTGGTTTTGGCTTGTATGCACTGGGAGAGAGAGCTTTACTCTCATCCTGATCACATTCCCAGAGAAGTTATTCTGTCTATTGGAATTGCAGTTAGAGACAGACAGACAGCCTTGTGTGTGGCCATTGTGGGCGAACCGCTTTAGCAACACAATGGTCATCTCAGCACGCTTCGTGTGATGGACTGCAGAACGGAAACCGACCAGCCGCGCGGGAAATGTAACATTTTAAAAACAGACCTTTGTCAAATCACCAACAGAGAAATGTGTGGTCTGTGATGTAGCCAATAATGTGAAATCTTTAAACCTGTAGTGCTCGCGGCTGCACTAATGCATTTACCAGCACTCTGTCGCTCTGCTGGTCGGCCTTCATCACAATCTTTTGTGAAAATGTGGGTGCGTACAGGTCACTGCAGCCTGCAGCAGTGAACAAAAGAAAACATGTTTAATATTTGTAAATATTATTTCACACATCAAATCAAACTTTGTGTGAACTACAGCTATAGACTCTCATTCAGTTTGCACCTCAGACATGAGGTCACAGTTTATTGTTTTAACCACGGTGTGTAAAAAGATGTTACAGGAACTAGTTCAATGGTTCTTTTAACCTGAGCAGGACTTTTTGCTCTTTACTGTACAGTGTTCTCAGATTCCAACTTACGGGCCTGTTGTCAGTCAGCCAACTCCGGGTGGACTTTATCCCCAAATCCATCCGTTTGCAAATCACTTGGCTTTGCTTCGCCATGTGTATACTTCCCCCTCGGTACAGCTAAGATCAGAGAAGGAGAAGAAGAAACAAAACAACAGCACAGCCTCCTTGTCCAGATAATATGTTGCAATAGTTCTCTCTCTTTTTTTTCTTCCACTGTCCCTCTTCCATAATAATTAAAACTTGTTGCATCCTGTCCGTCAGAATTGTGTATTGTGCAGAGTAACGAGTCTGTCTGCATGTACCTAAAGGTCTGTGTGTGTGTGTGTGTGTGTGTGTGTGTGTGTGTGTGTGTGTGTGTGTGTGTGTGTCTGTGTGTGTGTGTCTATGTGTGTGTGTCTGTGTGTGTCTGTGTGTGTCTGTGTGTGTGTGTGTCTCTGTGTGTGTGTGTGTGTGTGTGTGTGTGTGTGTGTGTGTGTGTGTGTGTGTGTGTGTGTGTGTGTGTGTGTGTGTGTGTGTGTGTGTGTGTGTGTGTGTGTGTGTGTGTGTGTGTGTGTGTGTGTGTCTATGTGTGTGTGTGTGTGTGTCTGTGTGTGTGTGTGTGTGTGTGTCTGTGTGTGTCTGTGTCTGTGTGTGTGTGTGTGTGTGTGTGTGTGTGTGTGCAGTGGCGTCACTCATTAGTGCTCTGATAACTGAAATAAGTGTTTAGCAACTATGTCATCAGAATTCATCAACATGATGCCATATATGCAACCTGCCCCTCTCTGGGCTGTTTTCAACACATCATGTAGCAGCATTGTCCCCTGCTAGGTTTAAATGACACTTTCTAAAACTCTTGGTGCTTCTCATTCATCACCAATGTAGGCTGTTCAGGCTCATCAGCATTTACTAATAACTTAATATCATTTTTGTTGTTTCATTGTGTTTAAGATTTAATTTTTCTGTGAGAAATTGTGACTCACCCGGTGTGTGTGTGTCCCAGCTGTTTCCTGTCACTGGCGTCCGTCCCGCCCCCTCCAGCTCAGTCCATTTGGATCTGTTTTGGATCTGTCCAGACAATCTCTGTGTACCAATGTCCACCTTTGTCCACTGTACTGTCCGTTTTCTCGTACTGTGACGGCTCAGAACAGAGTTTTTGATGGCTGTTTTCTCACTTTTGTCCTCTTTGTGTGAATCTTCAGCTTGCAGGTTCTCTCGTCTGTCACTAAGACGCTGTGAAATTCGGCATCTTTGTTCCAACAGCAGTTTCTGGCCTTGTCCCGCTCAGAACATGTTCTTTTCCGATGAACTTTATTTCAGACCGCTGTGACCATAAGGTGATGATCGTGTGAACTTGGAGAGCTCTACATGATCTGTTCTTGAATGCAAACATGTTGTGATTGGCCTGCAATTCTCCAATGATGACATCGCTGTACTGAGTCCATTCTGTGCTCCAGCCTACTTTCTTGTGAAACTAGAGTGAAGTATTTTGTTGAGATTGTAGAAATCTTGCAGGTCTCCAAAGTGGAGTTGTTGTTTGAGCTGGTTTGCTACTCAGCTGTCTTTAAGTCATTATGGCATCCTTTGATAAACGCTCCAAACTGCTCCAATTGCATGTGAGGCTGTCACGTGACCCGTCGCCTCAACAATGTTCCAAATACCAAATATTCCTTTTATAATTGGCATTTCCATGACTGGGCAATACGATGTGTTGCATTACTGTTACCGGAGCAGAACAGTGCTTCTGTAGCTCTTTAATGTTGCATTAGTTCATCATCTCTCTCTGGCTTATGGTGTCGTGTTTCAGCAGCAGTTTTAACATCAGCATAGTCTTCATCCTTGGATGGATCTGGGACTGGAGCGTATCGGAGGAGGAGGAGCGGAGTCCAGGACTGGATCAGCCGGAATGGATTCCATGACTTGTGTACCTCAGTTAAAGAAGAGATAATGTGTTAGTTTGTTCTTATGGTGTCTTTTTAACAGTTTCCTTTTATCCTTATTTTATCTAGTCAAATGTTCTGTTTCCCTTAATTCTAGTTTATATAGCAATCTGCCTTAAATTGTAGGTTTCAGCTTGTTTTTTTTGTTTAGTTTTTTTTCCTCTGAACAAGGCTGCATGCTCTTCTGCATCTCTCCTTTCCTTTCTCTTCAAACATGTCTTTAGCTGCTCCAAATATATATTTTTGAACTAAAACTCACATTCAACACATTTCAACCCACTTATCAAATTGTCCCATAGATGTTTTATCTTTTTCAGTCATAACTTTTACAACTGGCAGAAGGATTTTAGGAGCTGTTTTCCACTCAGTTTACCAGTTTTTACTCCAACACATAACCTCTCATCTCTAATGTATGTCTCTCTATGTTTCACATTTTCCTTCACCCTCATTGTGAGGCATTTATTTGGCATACTTCCTTTGCCTTCTCTTACTTTCTGATCCTGCCTTCCACATGCATGACGCTTTCAAATGCTTATGTTTAAAATCTTCTTTGTCTTTTTACCCTTAAAAAAATCACTTTTCTACCTGATGTAATTGCCTCAAACTGAATAGGAAACAGAATTAATTCACCAATAATTCTATGTTTTTGTCATTCTTCACCATATTTCTCTTGCATGCATTGTATGATAGGTGAAGAATAATCAGGTCTCTCACCTTTGCTTATTTTGCTCGTTTGACTTCCCATCTCCCACACTATCCTTCTTTGCTTGTACAAGTCTTTTAGGGACTCTAACCCTTTCCTTAGATACAGTCGTCACTGTAAATCCAGATTGTTTACGGCTACAAACTCTGGCAAAAGCGGTCGACAGTGGAAAAAAACGGTCCTCTTCACAGCCCTGTTAAGATTCCAAAATTGCTGGAACAGCGGAGAAACCCTTGTTTTCCTGTTTTTATTTAAAATATTTTTTAACTTTATTATTATTATTATTTTTTTATTTTATATATTTTTTTGCTCCTCTTTTGTTCCTTTTTTTTTTTCTGCACAGCCCTGTTTAAACCCCAAAAGGAATTAAAACAGCGGAGAAAAATGTATTTCTGCACAGCCCTGCTCAACCAGTTAACAGAGGAGAAAAACTTGCTTGTAATTCTGCTCGGCCCTGTTAACTAAGGATCCACGTGTGAGATGGTACAATCAAAATAGCAATCTTAAGCTGAAAGTCTAAGAAAAAACAAAGACAAAACAAATGCAATTTAATAGTTTATTTCAGACACTCACCGTTTTTAAGGACAACGTAGGTCCAACTCTTTTTTGAGATGGTAGTGGCAACGGTCCGGGGCGCGGACGGTCGACCCTCCCGTCTCTTAAGTCAGCGAGGTGGAGGCTGAGACACTTTACTCCAGGCTGATCAGTCGCCGGCCGTCTCAGGTCCCAGACAAACTTTGCCAAACCATCCCACTTCTGACACCAAATGTAATGTAAATTTGTCCTTTAGTTTGTCTTCTGAAATAAAGAGTCCAATCCAGACGTCTTTTAAGGGTTTTATTCTTTGCAAAGGGTCACACAGACAGACAGAGTGCAACCAGTCTGCAGAGTGTAAGACAAAGAGCCAGTGTAGAAGCAGGTGACTTTATACTGTAAGGGTATTACGCAGCTATCCAGGAGAGGAAGGGAGT
Source organism: Micropterus salmoides (assembly GCF_014851395.1). Lineage (NCBI taxonomy): Eukaryota > Metazoa > Chordata > Actinopteri > Centrarchiformes > Centrarchidae > Micropterus > Micropterus salmoides. The sequence goes on along the minus strand of NW_024040485.1, from coordinate 34,374,560 downwards.
AGGGACCAGCTGTCCTGAGATGAAGGCCTATCAAGGACAGTCTGATAAGAAAACTCTCTAACGAGCATCTTTCCCATGGGAAACTTCACCTAGCTGTAACATAATCAAATAATCAAATACCACACAGTGAAACCTTTGTATAAAATAATGAAGCATGCAGGGTGAAACAGTAAACACAGTAAAATATCACATTTCTATCACACTGGCTGACGTCCAAACTCATAAAGATAGATTTCTTTTCTTTCACATCTGTCCAACTAGGTGTGGTCCTAAATAAGAAACAAATTAATTTTCTGATCAATAATACCATTATTATTACTAAATATTATATACACACATGTCACTTTGTGAAATCCCCCCTTCTTGGAATGCACTTAGAAATGAGTTCTCTGTATTAATTAAATCTATAAGAAATGTTCAAAGCTCCCCTGCCAGAAAATTCTGTTTACTTCAAAATATGATTTGATCTCTAAGTTTTGTTAATTTTAACTATTTAATGAGTGAGTTAGTTATTTTGTTTGTTGTCTATAACTTCTTTAGTGTCGTGTCTATTTCTTCTGAGATGATTGCTTTGAATTAAGTCCAATGTTTATTAATTACTTGGGAGGTGAATTACACCCTGGACTTGAAACATGGTTTGATCTGTACCGTGTAGAGTTTGTCATTGTACCCACTACCCATAATGCTCCTGTGAATCCTCCCCCAGTGTTTCATTAGCAGCTGGAACCACAGTGACTCTGATAAAACAGGAATTAGCAGAATCCATCTGATATGAAGCTGTGGTTTGAATACCACTTCCCTCCTCTTTGAAGAGTAGTCAGATATCTGGGTTCAGGTTTTGTACAGCCTCTTCTACACTTTGTATCACTGTGTTTCTAGAGCACAGTAGTAGAGAGCTGTGTCTGCCAGGGTTAGATCTCTGATGGTCAGTGTAGTTGATGTTGCTGATGTTTCAGATCCATATCTTCTGTCAGGAATATGTTCAGCTGTGCTCCCTTTTGCTCCTTTCAAGAGTATAAACTGAGGTGCCTGAAGGTCAGAATGATGTTTGTACCAGAAAAGCCAAATATTAGTAGCAGCTGTCTGATAGTTACATGTGAGTGTGACAGATTGTCCTTCTCTTTCACTGACTTCCTCTCGTTCAGGAGAGATTGTGTCTCCAGCTATTAGTCCTGGAAAAAGTAGAGCAAATGAAGCCATTAGACTAACATTGTTCATGAGGCTGAGAGGAGAAGACAGTGGAAAATGGCAGCTGTACAGTGTTACTCTGTGGACACAAACAGCTCAGCTGTTTCCATAAATCTTTAGAAAAGAATAAAAAGATGTTGTGCTTTCTATCTTACCAAAGAAAAGAGCAGCAAGAATAATCCCCAGCCAATGTTCCATCTCTACAACAAGGTTTAAATCAACAGGAGAAACTAGCTGATGTTCAACATTCAGTCTGAGAATTGTTCTCTTCACAGCAGCAGTTATTATTGACAGAATGGTTGAACACAGTGCAGAAGTAGTGCACCGCCTACTTGATAATGTGGCTCAGCTTGGATTAACAGCAGCTACAGTGTCATCTAGTGGCCAATCAGAATCAGACCACAGAAGAAGAAAAGACGCCACTGAAACTTCAGACTAGTCCAGCAGCAATAAATATTCTGGAGCTCAAAGGAATATTGATGTAAACAATAATTTATCTACATAGTTAACATCACTCTCCTTCATTTGTCTTGATCATTTATGCCTCATTTTTCTTCAAGTTTTTATCATCAGTGCAAAGAATCCAGACGATATGATAACATACAACTGAAGTTTAACACAGTGTGACTTCCTCTAGTGGACGTTGTGGAGTATTCTGTTGTCTTTGCTCCAAAGGTTTTTGTACAGAGTTTTGGTGTTTCCTGTCACTGTGGGCCTCACAGCACAGTAGTACACAGCAGAGTCTGTCACTGCAGCAGAGGAGATCTGCAGATGAAACTCCTTTGCTGTTTTGTCATGTTTAAAAGAAAACCCTGCTTTCTTTGAATATTCTGCGAGGAAAAACTGTGGAGATGAACTGGACTTCTGTTGATACCAGCAGAGGTTGTTGACAGAGCCTGAATAGTTGCAGGAGAGAGTCACAGAGTCTCCTTCCAAAGCCAGCATTACATCTTTAAATGGTTTCACTAAATCCTCAGAGGATCCTGAAAAGGACAAAGATAGATTTCACTCTGACATTTGTCTATTTTAGCAGAAAATGTTAAAACATTCAAAATTTATTTTCATGTCTACATCTCCTTTTACCTGTTTTGATTTCTTACCAGTATGAAACATGAAGATGATCATCCAAACTAAGCAGAGCTGCATCATTTCCACTTGTACTGAATGAACAATAGAGAGAACACAGCAGCTCTTCACTTCCAACATGAAGCCTTTCATATTCAGTTGTGGAGCTCCTCCTCTTGCTGTGCTCTGTTTCCATTCAGGCTTTAGAAATGACAGTGATGCTGCAGTCATCATCATGGAACTCGAAGTTGTCTTTAAAAATAGTGATTTAAGATGTAAATGTATATGAGAGGCTCTAGGATTGAACCCTGTGGAACACCACAAGAAATCACAGCCTGAGAGAACAACAGAGAAACTTCTTTTATAAAGATAAGAACAAAAGTAATGAAGACCTCAGTCTGTGATGCCAACCAGTTTATGGACATACTTCATTCAAACTGCGTAAATGTTCTGCGTAAATGTTCTCCCATACTGAAGTATAACAGTACATACAGTATATTGACAGTGTTACATACATTTGTGCAAGGCAGGGTAAGTTTATTTGTATAGCACATTTCAACAAGGCAATTCAAAGTGCTTTCCATAAAACATGGGGAATATATAAAAAAGTTTAAAAGCAACATAAAATATAAAAGTTACAGTGCAGCGTACAATCAGGGTTAAAAGAGTTAAATGGAAAATAAAAACAGGCTGAGGGGTTGAGCAAATAATTGAGTTACAATTATTTTGAAAAGAGAATAAACAGAGAAGTACACTTAATCTGCTCTCTCTAGCTAGTCTGTACTCAGGTCCATAGCAATCTTTGGGTCCACTGAAACTCCAAAAACCCTCGGACACTACAGAGAAACCAGGACATGTCTGTCCGCAGGCCGCTTTGATCCAGTTATACTCTGGACCCACCTGCGCGTTTACAGGTGGGCAGAGGTTCCTGCAAATCAAGAGATTTAAGACCACTTCCTTCACTCTGTTCAATCTCACTCTCATTATCTTTTCACTCAATTACCTACTCATTTCTCACTGTGTAAATATTTAATTAAAAGCACTGTTAAAAAGAAAAGTTTTCAGTCTTAATTTAAAAGAACTGACTGTTTCAGCAGACCTGCAGTTATCTGGGAGTTTGTTCCAGATATACGGAGCATAATAACTGAACGCTGCGTGTCCTTGTTTAGTTTTGACTCTGGGGACAGAAAGCAGACCTGATCCCAGACGACCTGAGAGGTCTGGATGGTTCATAACGAAGCAGAAGATCAGAAATGTATTTTGGTCTAAACCATTTAGTGCTTTTTAAACTAACAGCAGGATTTTGAAATCAATTCTTTGACATAAAGACCTCAGAACTGGAGTGATGTGATCCACCTTTCTGGTCTTAGTGAGGACTCGAGCAGCAGCGTTCTGAATCAGCTGCAGCTGTCTGATGGATTTCTTAGGGAGCCTGTAAGGACACTGTTACAGTAGTCGAGTCGACTGAACATAAATGCATGGATAAGTTTTTCCAGGTCCTGCTGAGACATAAGTCCTTTAATCCTTGATATATTCTTCAGGTGATAGTAGGCTGACTTTGTAATTGTCTTAATGTGGCTCCTCAAATTCAGGTCTGACGCCATGACTACACCAAGATTTCTGGCTTGATTTGTGGTTCTTAACATTACAGATTGAAGTCGAGCACTGACTTTCAATTGTTCCTCCCTGGCTCCAAAAACAATAACTTCAGTTTTATCCTTGTTTAATTAAAAGGAAATTCTGGCACATCCAATCGTTGACCTGCTCAATACAGTTATTCAGCACTTGTATGGGATCATAGTCCCCTGTTGAAATGGTTATGTAAATCTGTGTGTCATCTGCATAATTATGGTAACATATTTTGTTGTTTTTCATAATCTGAGCCAGTGGAAGCATGTAAATGTTAAACAAAAGAGGTCCCAAAATGAAGCCTTGGGGAACTCCACGTCATTTTTGTCAGCTCAGATGTGTGATTACCTATAGACACAAAGTAGTCCCTGTCCTTTAAGTAGGATTCAAACCAGTTTAGTACTGTGCCAGAAAGTCCAACCCAGTTTTCAAGTCTGTCTAGTAATATGTTGTGGTCGACTGTGTTGAATGCAGCACTGAGATCCAATAATACTAAGACTGAAATTCTGCAAGTTGAAACAAATCCAGACTTCATCATCACACTGAAGTTTAACAGTGTGTGACTCCCTCTAGTGGACGTTGTGGAGTATTCGGTTGTCTTTGCTCCAAAGGTTTTTGTACAGAGCTTTGGTGTTTCCTGTCACTGTGGGCTGCAGAGCACAGTAGTACACAGCAGAGTCAGACAGCTGAAGCTTCTAGATCTTCAGAGGAACTGATCTAGAGGTGGAATCCAGTGTGGATGAAAATCTCTCCTTGTACTCGTCCTCTATTTTCCCCTCACCGATCTTAAAGCGGCTCAGTATGAATTCAGGGCTGTTGTTTCCATCCTGTTTGTACCAGAAGAGATAATCATTTGATGAACTGCTGTTATATAGACAGCCAAGTGTTACTGGCTCTCCTTCAGCAGCAGTCACGTCTCCTTCTGGTTGCAGCACGTTGTCTTTTTGTGCTCTGCATTCTGTAAAACAGCAACAAACAGTATCAGTGTGCTGTTAAAGAATCATGTCAATGTTGGATTGATATCAGAGAACCAGAGTTGTGTTCATACCAAGGCACACAGCAACCAGCAACACTGAGATGAACAGAGGCGTCATATCTGCAGTGTTGAGGAACTGTGAGCTCCAGCAAGTATAAGGAAGGCTGTGATCTCTCTGTTTAGTCTTCATCAACACTAAGTTGGTGGATTAGAAGGAGGAGCCTGATCACAGTGACGGGGCTCATTCACAGCCCTGTGTTATTCCCCGACTGACAACTTTACACTCAACACATTTTCCTCACTCTCTCCTTTCCTAGTGTGACAATTAGGATCAATTAGTGAATGTTTTTAATATGGTATCAGCATCATATTAAAGGCCTGTCAGTTTGCCAGCCTGTCCACAGCTTCTCCAGATAAAGGGCTAAAATATGAAGCATGTTCAGAACACATAAGGATCTCCAAAACCAGCTCGGTGGTGTCGGCCAGAGGTCGGAGTAAATCATGTGTCCTAGTCACAAGCAAGTCTCAAGTCTTAAAACACGTCCCAAGTTACTGAGATAAAAGTCAAATTAAATTCTTAGGAATTCAGTTTATGTTGAAACAGTTCAAGAGAGGTGGTAATTCAACTGTATGATCATTTTGGAAGACGTAGTGAGTTTCTGTTCTAACTGTAATGAACACAACACAAAGGTGTTCCTATTATTTAGTCTACTATTGGCTTCGCTGATTATTGAAATGGGGTAGAAAAATACAGTAATAGAAACACGTGTCAGTAACGGTAAGCTCTTCGCATTCCTGTAAAAATTGTTGTTGGGTATGTTATAGCGTATTTTTTTAAAAACAGCACCGCCCCTTGGCGGCAAGCGGCTGCTGCTGCATCACGCCGGAGATTGACGCAGATGTGTTTTTTTAATGTTAAAGCTGGATATCGTTATTTTCAGAATTTTATTGGCTACAGGAAGTGCCAGTCATCGGCACAATTGGTTGCAATTGGCTCGGCCTACCCACAAAATAACAGGGGCTTTCCTCCGGCGCGGGCTCTCGTTGGCTATTGTAGACTGTGAAAAGGACATGTGAGCTCCTATTGGGTCAAAGTGGGTGTCAGTCGAAAGGTCAGAGTTCAGAAGCTAATTTCAATAGAGATCGTATTTGTTTACATGCAAATCGGAGTTATTATGGTGTGTTTATGTGTTTTGGACTAAATGTTTTTACTAGATTGGATTGTCTGGACCTTTGACAACAAGACCATATTTGTTGGAATATCATCGACCTTTGAGGCTTCACAGTTGAGTCGCGTCAATTTTGATTGTACTGGTCGGTCTGACAGAGGCGCTTTTACCCGCTGTGGTGATTTTATCTTGAAATGGTTTGTATTGGTCGAATCATAAGCTTTCTTTCAATCAGCGGATCATATGAGTATGAAGTTAGCATATGTGCAGTTGTGGGCACATAACGAAAGCTGTCATCACGACCTGTTACCACCATGAATGTTAAGAGGTTTTCACATAAAGTTACAAACTGCAGCCAAACAACTGGGTGTAGCTTAAACTTAATGCTAGCTTTCTATGCATTCGACCAGCCTGTAAGTCAGCTGACAAGCCACAGTCATGTAACGTACCTTTCTTTATTGGTTCCATATTGACAGATGAAGTTGGATGTTGTGGTGGTCGTGTCACAGATTTTTGAGCTGCAGACCTTGTACATCACTGTTCTTTTCTTCCTACTGTCATCGACAATATAATCCTTTTATAGTCTTTTTCATCTCCGCTGTCACGGAGATCCGGACTGCTACGTGAAAGTACACATAGTTGCAGGATTAGGCGCAAACATTGGAATTAGAAAATATTTAATAAAAAAATTAAGTCATTTTCAGGTCATCTGTCTGAAGTCATGAATACCAACTCAAAGTCAAGTCGAGTCTTTTGTCTGTTTGTCAAGTCTTCAAATTTGCGACTCGAGTCCGTCTCTAGTCCCCGTTGAAAACATAGTTATGGTCACAAGCCAGCTCTTAGCCCCTGACAAAAAGGAGGGGAGACACAATAGGTTTGCATGCCAAACACATGATTTGTTATAAAAGTAAAAGAAAGGTCAAATAATCATCAAAAACATGTGGTGTGGCAACGTATGACTGTCAGGATATGTGTATGTCGTCAGGACAAAGGACAAACCCAGTAAGACGGCGGCCTAGGAGGAAAGAGAACAAAAGCCTGATCAGTCCTGGCTAAATAAGCTCTAAAGGTAGAGCTGCACAGGTGATTGCCCTGCCCAATCAGCCTCCCTGCCTGCAGTCTCCTGCAGGAGAAGGAAGCAGGAAGGGGGAGGGGCCATAACAGGATCTTATATTGCATTTCTGTCAATAGATTGTCAGAAAAATTACACACTGAACCTTTAAAGAAAATGGAGCTCACAGCTGGATGCTGAGATCAAGTCAAGTTTATTTGTATCATCTATTCCATAAACCAATCACAATGTGTTTTTAGACAACATATTATTGACAAGGTTCGTGGTTGAGTTTTTTGATTTTAAGTCCTGTCCTCACGTTACTTCCTGCCTTTGTGTGTCCACCTGTATGATTGGCTGCCCTGTCGTCATTAGTTCCACCTGTGTCTACTTAATCTCCCCTCACTTGTGTTTTTAGTCTGTATATTTCCCTTGTCTGTGGCGCTTCGTCTTCGTCTACTAATGAAGCTTTCTAGCCATTTCCCAGTGTTTTCTTCTTCTTGATGTATTTGACCTTTTGGATTTTGTTTTTTGCCTGCTTCCTTTGGACTGTCTGCCTGTGTGGACCATGGCCTGCCTCAGCTTGCTGTAAGTCAGGCGTGCGACATGTATAGCAATTTTAAGTCTCTTTAGCGTCAGCTAAATGACTAAATGTAACGTAAATGTGGACCTGAGAAGAACCTTTAATCTCTGTCTGGTTCAGACGTCTGACTTGACAGTTGTCCAGAAGACACTCATTGTCCACAAGGAGCCACAGAAGGTCACTGCTGAAAGGGCTGGCTGTTCACAGAGAGCTGGATCAAAGCATGTTCGTGGAAAGTTGACTGGAAGGTTAAAGTGTGGTAGGAAAAGGTGCACAAGCAACAGGGGCGACGAGGAGCTTCACAGGGAGTGGACTGAGGCTGGAGTCATCGAGATCCACCAGGCACAGACGGGTCCAGGAAATGAGCTTCATGTGTCGCATTGCTAGTGTCAGGCCACTCCTGAACCAGAGATAGTCAGAAGAGTCTTACCTGGGCTAAGGAGAAAAAGAACTGGACCGTGGCTCAGTGGTCCAGAGTCCTCTTTTAGATGAAATCCAGGTCCCAGAGTCACAAGTGGAGAGACACAGAATCCAAGTTACTTTAAGTCCAGGATGAAGTTTCTACAGTCAGTGATGATTTGGGTGCCATGTCGTCTGCTGGTGTTGGTCCACTGGGTTTTATCAGAAAAATATATTAAGAGTCAGTTAAAGTTATTCATTATCAATATGTGTCTTATTTGTCCTCAGGACTACAATGTCAAGTTGTATAAACCAGTTTATATTTTAGGAATAAAAGAGCAGTGGAGAGAGAGGACGTCCTTGGTGTTTGTCTCTCAATTTGTAGAAGTTTTAGGATTTGTTGTGTGATTCTCTCTGAAAGTTTAACAGTGTGTGACTCCCTCTAGTGGACGTTGTGGAGTATTCTGTTGTCTTTGCTCCAAAGGTTTTTGTACAGAGTTTTGGTGTTTCCTGTCACTGTGGGCCTCACAGCACAGTAGTACACAGCAGAGTCTGTCACTGCAGCAGAGGAGATCTGCAGATGAAACTCCTTTGCTGTTTTGTCATGTTTAAAAGAAAACCCTGCTTTCTTTGAATAATCTGCAAGGAAAAACTGTGGAGATGAACTGGACTTCTGTTGATACCAGAAGAAGTAGTCGAAAGATCCTGAATAGTTGCAGGAGAGAGTCACAGAGTCTCCTTCCAAAGCCAGCATTACATCTTTAAATGGTTTCACTAAATCCTCAGAGGATCCTGAAAAAGACAATTATGATATTTATATTTCTTTAAAGTGAGAGAGAAACACTTGAGAATATGCACAACTGAAATGTTTTCTGAGTCATGTTTAAAATCTCCTGTTAAATTTCACTCACCAGTGTGAAACATGAAGATGATCATCCAAACTAAGCAGAGCTGCATCATTTCCACTTGTACTGAATGAACAATAGAGAGAACACAGCAGCTCTTCACTTCCAACATGAAGCCTTTCATATTCAGTTGTGGAGCTCCTCCTCTTGCTGTGCTCTGTTTCCATTCAGGCTGATGGAAGCTTTAGAAATGACAGTGATGCTGCAGTCATCATCATCCAAGAAGGTCAGACTGAAGGAGGAATCTGCAGGAAATTCACCTGAAGGAATCTGGACACAAACACCTGGCTGAAACCTCCAATCTGCAAACTGTACACAACTTCTGTTGGAGCCCGAAACCTGGTTAAACTTACAGGAGGAGACTTCTGGGACGGCGTACTAAGCAGACGTATCTGTCAGAGCTCCGCAAACTGAGTCCGGATGAAAACCGTTCTTGAAGCTGAAAACATCTCCACTTTTGCATTTGTTGCTGCAGTATAGTGTAAGTGTAACCAAAAATAAGAAAAAATCAGATTCCAAAACTCTCCCGTTCAAACACGCTGAAGACTTTGGAGAGCACAGCTAAGCTACAGCCATCAAAACTGCTAGCTCCGACAAACGGGACAGGGGAGAGACGACACCACAAATACTGGAGAAAAAACCCACATGGACAAGAGAAGAAGAGGTACGACTGACGACCGTCAATAGGAACCATATTAAATGCTATCGCAGGACTGGGCAAAGACAAATGCAGCAACGCAGCACCATGCTAGCAGCGATAGCTAAAACAGTGCAGTTCAACTCAGAGGAGCTGAAAGAACGTAAGGTGAAAGTCAGCACCTTAGAAATCAGAGACACACTCAGAAAAGAAACTGAGGATATGAAGGGATATTAAACCAGAGAGATACAAAGGAAGATGGTGTCTTCGCTTAAAAGGTAAAAAGAAAGTCAGAGCGGAGCTTCTGTGCAGAATTGCACCTGAGCTGGTGACAAAGATGGAAGACGTGACATCAACATTGTCCACAGAGTTGGAACGGTGATGGAAAACGGGCATCAGGAAATCATTATTCTCTTGGCTAGACGAGCAGTGAGAGATGACATCTGGAAACGAACAAAGACTCACCTATCTGCAAGGAACAAGGAATCCGCTTCGCAGCAGACCTGTCACAAGAGGACTCGCTGTCCAGACAGGCGATGTGGCCAAAAATCGAGCAGGCAAGGAAAGAAGGAAAGGCTGCCGGGTTCAGGGGTCCATATGGTTTCATCACTGCAGGTTGAACTTTAAACTTGAAATCACACAGTGGAAAATTATAATTATGGGACTCGTATTCAAACAGGTTTTTACTCCACTTCCCAAATTCCTTTTACAAACAAGTTAGAGCCAACCATATGTGTTCTGTCCTTTCTTTCAATACAAGGGGACTCAAAGACTCGATTGGACGCAAAGCTGTATTTCTGTTTTGTAGAGGGCAGAAAGCTGACTGCATATTTCTTCAAGAAACTCTGATGCATCAGACGTTAAGTTTTGGACTCAACACTGGGCTGACAAAATCCTTTTTAGACATGGCACGAATCAAAAGGCAGGAGTAGCCGTATGCTTCAACAGATGCCTCAGTAAGATCATAAGTGATACGGCAGATAATGACTGATATTGGATAGCATGTGTTCTAGAGACTGATAGTGTTCTTCTTATTCTGGTTAATCTTTATGGATACAATGATGATTCTAAAAACAAATCTACTGCATCAAGTGACAAAAACCATCAAGGAACTAAATGCTACATTTCCCGCTGATCGTATTCTGGTTGGAGGTGATTTCAGTCGAGCTCCTGATGAGTGGATGGATAGACGGCCATCTAGATATTTACCAGAACATAACAATCAGATTAGTGGGGATTTCATCAGTAACAACAGATTGAGAAATGTCTGGAGAACTTAGATCAGAGATGTGCGACACTTTACTTGGTTTAAGCCTAACGGACGAGCTAAATCCAGGATTGATTACTGGCTAATTTCAAACTCGATCTTAAAGCATGTCACTGAAACTAATAGTTCAAACAGTCCCTAAAGTCATCACAGTATAATTCATTTGAAGCTAACAGAAAATAATAGAACTAATAAATCCAAACATTACTGCAAGTTTAATGAGGAATACTGCAATGATATTAAAAAAGTAATTGCAGAGATTAAAAATGACAATTGTTTTGTTCCTCCTATTCAGAAATGGGAACATTGAAAATTCTGGATTAGAAAACATATTGCATATTACAGGAAATTAAAGTGAGTGAAGAGGACAAAGAAAGAATTCACAACCTGCAGTCTCAGTTGGATGAACTTTATCTCAGTAAAGCCAAGGGAGCATATATAAGGTCCAGAGCCAAATGGATTGAGGATGGAGGAAAAATCCATCATATTTCTGCAATTTAGAAAAGAACAGACAGGAAAAAACCCAGTTTCTCATCGTAAATGGGGAAGAATGTAGAGAACCCAAACACATCATCAGACTCCGGTCAAAAGGCTGAGTTACTGTTCAAAAGAAAACACAATCTGATTCCTGTAGGTGATAAAGATATAATGATGGCTTTACATTATTCTGGGATTTCTTTGAAGCCTTTGACTCAGTCGAACACTCAGTTATTTTTGACACCCTAAAACACTTTGGATTAGGCCACAGGTTTTTAGATCTGATTATTATGCTGCATACAAACATTAACAGCTGTGTCTCCCTCCCAGAGGGCACGGGCCCCAGATTCATTGTAGGAAGAGGAAGAAAACAAGGACCCAGTATTTCTCCTCTTTTATTTATTGTGCTTTCTGAACTACGGTTGAACACAGGACACATCTAATGTGATCGCTAACTGTACTCTCTCATGATGTCCAGGGCCTCAGAGTGCTGGAGCAGGACAGGATCAGTGTCAGCATCTGCAGGCTGTCTGTCTGGAGCAGGGACAGAACAGGACGGTTGGAGAGATGCTTGCGAGGACCTCCTTCTCCTTCTCAGCTCTCAGTCTCGTAGCAGGAAAGTCGAGCTCAAACTGTCTCAGGTCTCCTTGTATCGTGGCAGTTCCATGTTTGAACAGGTTTACTGTTATTCTGCTGGTGTCAGAGTCATTTTCTTGCAGTGCACTTCTTTTCCTTTTGATAGCTGGGGGGTAGTCGATGGTTTCAGAGTGTGGAGACATCATGAAACAGGTGTTGATCTTTGAGCTTCTGTGTTTAAAACAGCGTTACTGCTGTTTGATGCTGTTGCTAGGTAACCACAGTCCAGTGTTAGCTTGTTAGCTATTAGCTTGAGTGTTTCAGTTGGGACTTGTTTTATGGTAATAAATATAAAAACTTACTGATTTCAGTGTCCAGTAGTTTGCTGTAACTTGTTTATTTTTGTTCTCTCCTTGTTTGTTTCTCTTCAGTTTGATGCTGTTTTCTGAGCTCCTTCTTCAAACTGTATCTCTTTTTCTTCGTTCTCCTCTTTTTCTCTCCTCTGGCATATTATAAAAAGTCGGTGTTTTTTTGGACAAGCGTTTTTTTTTAGCAGCAAGTCTCAAACATGACTTCTCAGCAACAACAATCTCTCTCTCTCTCTCTCTCTCTCTCTCTCGCATGCCGTGCTGCCGACAACTGCATGCATGTAGTCGAGTATTTAACAGACTGAAGGGGTGATACACTGTAAAAAATATTTTTTGTGTGGGAATAAACACTTTATTATATCACCACTTCAACAAATCCTGACTGCATCATAAACCACTGGAGTTTAACAGTGTGTGACTCCCTCTGGTGGACGTTGTGGAGTATTCTGTTGTCTTTGCTCCAAAGGTTTTTGTACAGAGTTTTGTTGTTTCCTGTCACTGTGGGCTTCACAGCACAGTAGTACACAGCAGAGTCTGTCACTGCAGCAGAGGAGATCTGCAGATGAAACTCCTTTGCTGTTTTGTCATGTTTAAAGATCCACCGTGCTATATTCTCTGAAAAATCTGCAATGAGAAACTGTGGAGATGAACTGGACTTCTGTTGATACCAGTAGAGGTTGTAGACAGAAACTGAATAGTTGCAGGAGAGAGTCACAGAGTCTCCTTCCAAAGCCAGCATTACATCTTTAAATGGTTTCACTAAATCCTCAGAGGATCCTGAAAAAGACAAAGATAGATTTCACTCTGATATTTGGAATTTATTAAATATCTTATGTTAGCATAAAACATTACATTCAAAATTTATTTTCATGTCTACATCTCCTGCTACATCTTTTAATTTCTCACCAGTGTGAAACATGAAGATGATCATCCAAACTAAGCAGAGCTGCATCATTTCCACTTGTACTGAATGAACAATAGAGAGAACACAGCAGCTTTTCACTTCCAACATGAAGCCTTTCATATTCAGTTGTGGAGCTCCTCCTCTTGCTGAAACATCAAAAGCTCTGACTGCATCCTGCCCTTCACAATATTTGAGCCATTATTATCCTCTCTTTGTCTACTGGAATTTGCCCCCCCCAGTTTTAAACATGCCACTGCTTAGCCCCCCTTAAAGTAGCTCTCTCTGGATCCTTTTGTTATAAATAATTTTAAACCCACCTCTAAGCTGCTATTTTATACAAACTGCCTCCACTGAACTGATTTCTTTTATAAACGACAACCAAATTGTTAAATGTTCTATCTGGTTTTTGCTGCGTACACAGCACTGAGACTCCTGGTCAGGGTCACCATGACTTACTGCTTGCTGCTGTCACAGGCCTGTTCTCCAGCTCAGACTTTGACTCAGTGAACCACAATGTCTTGATGATTCGTCTGAAGAACCCTGCTGGCCTCAGTGATGTGGCTCTGGATTGATTCATCTCTTATCTGTCAGTCTGACAGTCTTTCTCTGCTATATTTCTCTGCTCTAGTTGGCGGTAGCGCTTTAGCATCCACTGTGTTGAGTTTTGCCGGACGGGGAAGCTAACTTCGGGTTTAGCCCTCCGCTAAGTTGATTGGGGGTAAAATTATATACGTTTGGCTGTTATAGATTGGATTCTGATAGTGAAACGAGTCATTTTGCTTGAAATGTGACGCTCAAATATATAACATATATTATAACACATAATATAACATCCTGTATTAATTTATAACATTTCTGTTATCAGTGTTACATTATCAACAGGTGACTTTACATAACTTTGTCTTTGTTTCAATTTAACACATCATAAAAACACATACATGGTACCATGGCTGTTGCTACGAGCCATCCGGTCCTTACAAAACCAGAGTGAGAGCTGTGTCCGTTTTCTCAGCAGGTGGGTGTTGGGAAGGCCAGGGTTGTCCCTTGTCGCACATTATGTTTGTGATTTTCATTAACAAGATCTGAAGGTGCAGCCGGGGGAGGAGAGTGTTCGGTTTGGGGGACGGAGAATTTCTTCTGTTATTTGCAGATGATGTGATTCTGTTGGTTTGATCAGACTGTGACCTCCAACATGCACTGGGACAGGTTCTAGTTGAGTGTGAAACGGTCAGGATGAGAGTCCCTTCCCTTGTGGGTTTGGAAGTGAGTTGTTGCTCCAAGTGAGGGCGTTCATATATCTCAGGGTCTTGTTCACCAGTGAGGGTAAAATGGAGCGTGAGATCAACAGGCAGATTGATGCAGCGTCAGAAGTCTTGCAGATGTTGTACTAGACCTTCGTGGTGAAGAGAGAGCTGAGCGTGAAAGAGATGAAAAGATATTGAGCTGTATTCTTTACATGATAGTTGCTTTTAGTGAATTCTCAAACATTTGACACATCTTCACTGTCTGACTGAACACTTGAATTATAAAGTACTGGACCCACTGTGACCTGGTAAATGTAACTTGAAACTAGTCCAGCAGCATAATCCAGTTGTCAGCTGATGATCTGTTTGTTCAGCATTTTCCAAACTCAACATAGTTAAAGACTCTACTTCTGTGCTGCGTTATCACCTCCCCACATCTCTGAAGTTGTGGATTTACAGCAGCAATTAACAAAGTGATGCTACAAACTGTTGAGTCACCTTTCAAGCTTACAGGTGGAGAGGATTTGATAGTGAAACGAGACATTTTCACTGGAATATTCCATTCAGACTAACAAAACCCACATCTGGATGCTGAGATCTGGAGGTGGGCAGTGAGTTCGGGGCAGCCGTGGCGCAGGAAGTGGAGGAAGTCAAAGGGTTGGTGGTTCAGTCCCCAGCTCCTCCTGTCCACATGCTGAAGTGTCCTTGAACAAGACTCTGAACCTGCTGCAGCTCCACCACCACCATCAGTGAGAGAGAGTGTGTCTGTTTGTCTGATGGAGAGAATCACTATGAAAGGCCTTGGTATAAAGAGCGTTCTGTACATGCAGCATATTTAGTGTTTAGAGGAAAGTTTGATGGTTGATGATGTCGTTATTCTTCAGAAGACAAAGAAATCATGTTAAGATCTTCAGTAACTCATTTTTTTATTAGCAGACTCCTGACTGTATCAACACACTGAAGTTTAACAGTGTGTGACTCCCTCTAGTGGACGTTGTGGAGTATTCTGTTGTCTTTGCTCCAAAGGTTTTTGTACAGAGTTTTGGTGTTTCCTGTCACTGTGGGCTGCAGAGCACAGTAGTACACAGCAGAGTCAGACAGCTGAAGCTTCTGGATCTTCAGAGGAACTGATTTTGAGGTGGAATCAACTGTTGATGAAAACCTCTCCTTAAACTTATCCTCTGTTTTCACATCGTTCTGTTGCATGCGACTCAGCATGAATCTGGGGCTGTTGTTTCCATCCTGTTTGTACCAGAACAAAGTTGGACTTGCTCTACTCGTCTCAAAAGTACAGCCAAGTGTAACTGTGTCTCCTTCAGCAGCAATGACATCTCCTGCTGGCTGGGTCACTCTGTCTTCTCCTTTACACTCTGGGGAAGAAGAGAACATGCAGAGGAAGAGATGGATCAATAAAGATGATTGATTAAAGGAGAACAATCAGTAGATTTAAAGAGTTACCTAGCCAGAGAGTCAGAATCAGGATGTTTCTCAGCCAGTGGTTCATGTCTGCAGTGAGAGGGGAGGAGAGAGAGGAAGAACATTGATACTCTGATGGATCTGGGCCTTCACATCATTGGCCCTTCCTCTTCATCATCTGTTGAGGAACTCTCAACATTTACATCTCAGCTGTTTAGCTGATGCTCTTATCCAGAGCAGCTCATAATGAGGAGCTTTAACATGTGAACTTTCTGTTACAACAAAGTCTCTTTAACCACTTTTCACCCTGGTAGAATTATGAAATCATCATCATCAGTCTGTAATTTGTATTTATCTTTTCAGTGTTTGTAAAACAAGGACTTCCTTCTGTTTTAATGCTGACAGGAGTAATATAGTAACTTGTCATTAGATTGTGTTGTCAGTGTCCACTTGGTGGCGCTGCTGTTCAGTAAACGGCACCTGAAGGAAGAGATAAATGTTGTTAATGACGGTATCAAACTCTGACTGCCTGTTCCAGTGGTTTCTAGGAAACAGATCCCTTGAAGGTTTTTCTTCTTCCTGCTTTAACCTACCTTTTAGTATGGTCAGAAACAAAGGAACAATCACACAGTAATGCAGTGACTCCATCTTCCAGACAGTATCTGTGTTCTGTCTGGTTTACATATCGAATGCATCTGACAGTAGGAGTCCTTTTCTGTGCTGCTCTTCTCTGACAGTGTTGCTCCTCCCTCAACCTATTCCTCCTCTCATGTCACTGTATGTTACCAACACCAACACCAGACCGACATATATTTTAGCCTTTAAAGCCCAGAGAGATAAACCTCTGTTCCTCTGCTGGGTTTCTTTGGGTTGGTTTTGCTTCTTTTGCACAATCATCAGTAAAGAAGGAATCTGGTTAAATATGCTCTCAAAGCCTCATGGAGGGTCTATAATTAATATTCAATGTTAGTGGTGTGGTTTGTGTTCATGTTTAAGTCTGTTTTTGGTTCTGTGTTTCTCTGTGCAGCCTTGTTTATTATTTTATTCATTCGCATTTTTAAGTTTACTTAGTATCCGTCTTGTCTCTTATCTTAGTTCTTAGTTCTTAGTCCTGCATTTTAGTTCTTTTCCTCAGTTCTTAGTCCAGTGCCTTAGTTCTGAGTTCTGTGCTTTAGTTCATGTTAATGTTATTCCTGGTCTGTGTATTTCTGTTTTATTATCTGATCTTGTCTCATTTAGGGTTTTGTAGCTTAGTTTATTATGTTTATCTGCATGTTTTTACCTGTTTGGGTCCTTAGTCCCATGTCTCCATGTTTTAGTGTAGTCCTGTCTCCTGTTTGGTCCTGTCTCTGTTCCCTGCCCTGATTTGCGGTCTTTCCATGTCTTGAGTTTTACTTTGGTAGATCTGTCCTGGTGTGTTCCCGTGTGCTTTTCTTCCTGTTTTACTTTGTAGTGTTCAGTTCTCATGTGTCCTTGTCTAGCTTTGTTTCTTGTTGTTTGATTACCTGATGCCGTTGTAGTTCACCTGTGCACTCCCTCCATGCTCGTTTGCCTGTGGATATATTGCCCTCAGTTGTTTTAGTTTTAGTGACGTCCTCATCGTCTGATGTTGAGTGTTCTGCCTTGCTTTGTTCCTAGTTCTTTGTCCTGTGTTTTGGATTACCCCGTTTATTTTGGATTACCTTTCTTTTGGAGTTACTTTGGATTGGACTTTGCCTTGAGCTCTCTGGAAGCCTGTGCAGTTAAGTTTCGTTTAAATAAATATTTTTGTTGAACTGAATCCTCCTGCCTGTGTCTGCGTTTGGGTCCACACCTAGGTCTGCACTCGGCTTCCCATGACATTCAAATAACGAGTCATTCTTAAATCACTAATCCCTCCGACCAGTGTGTCATGAATTTTCTCCAGATGTAGAATATAAGATATCTTAGATCTAGGATTTCATAACTGTTTTTCCTAAACCTTTATTTGTGTGATTATTGCATTGAGATAAACTTTGTAACGATTGCAAGGTTCCTCAATAATTGATGGACATGTATTTGGGGCTGTAATTAGTACCCAGGGAGTCGGGTTAAATACTGGTGAACTCTGGTTTAGTCTGTGGGTGGTGTTATTGTGCTGCATCCAGCAGCCTCTCAGATGCACTCACAAAGTAATTTCCCACCAGCAGTACTTCAGTAGTCAGTGTACCTGGTGATTTCCTGGCTCCAAACCAACTCCCTTGTGCTGAGGTTGTGTTCATGTTGATCAGGTTGTGTCAGGCCCACGCCAGAGGTTAGGACTCACGAGGCACGACTCAGCTGGCTTTAGCAAGACTGGTTTATTGCACAAGGTGAGGGACAGGCAGACGTATCTAAACAACTCTAAGGCAGGAATCTGGTCTAACGATCGCTGGTCAGACACACTGGGGAGAAACTCTAGGAAACTACAGTGAGGAAAACAGCTGGATCCATGTTATACAACGAGACGATCTGGCAGCTGACGCAAAAACTAAGAGTATTTATACACAAAGATAAGGGAGGCCATGAGACACAGGTGGGACACATTGGGGCGAGGCAGGTAATCACACAGGAGGAGGCAGACAGGGACCGGAGAGCAGAGGGAGCCTGGAACGAAACAGGGAGAGAAACAGAAAACCAGATCACAGAGGGAAAGTATAAATGTCAACAAAACATGACCTTATCTGCCAGAACTGGGCGTGACAGGTGGAGCTCTGCATTTTCAAACCGGTGTTCACATTTCCCATTAGCAGCTGTAACCACAGTGACTCTGATAAAACAGGAATTAGCAGAATCCATCTGATATGAAGCTGTGGTTTGAATACCACTTCCCTCCTCTTTGAAGAGTAGTCAGATATCTGGGTTCAGGTTTTTGTACAGCCTCTTCTACACTTTGTATCACTGTGTTTCTAGAGCACAGTAGTAGAGAGCTGTGTCTGCCAGGGTTAGATCTCTGATGGTCAGTGTAGTTGATGTTGCTGATGTTTCAGATTCATATCTTCTATCAGGAATATACTTCTGATTACTCCATGATTTTGCTCCTTTCCTGAGTATAAACTGAGGTGCCTGAAGGTCAGAATGATGTCTGTACCAGTGTAGATCTACACCACCTGCTGTTGTCTGATAGTTGCATGTGAGTGTGACAGATTGTCCTTCTCTTTCACTGACTTCCTCTCGTACAGGAGAGATTGTGTCTCCAGCTATTAGTCCTGGAAAAAGTAGAGCAAATGAAGCCATTAGACTAACATTGTTCATGAGGCTGAGAGGAGAAGACAGTGGAAAATGGCAGCTGTACAGTGTTACTCTGTGGACACAAACAGCTCAGCTGTTTCCATAAATCTTTAGAAAAGAATAAAAAGATGTTGTGCTTTCTATCTTACCAAAGAAAAGAGCAGCAAGAATAATCCCCAGCCAATGTTCCATCTCTACAACAAGGTTTAAATCAACAGGAGAAACTAGCTGATGTTCAACATTCAGTCTGAGAATTGTTCTCTTCACAGCAGCAGTTATTATTGACAGAATGGTTGAACACAGTGCAGAAGTAGTGCACCGCCTACTTGATAATGTGGCTCAGCTTGGATTAACAGCAGCTACAGTGTCATCTAGTGGCCAATCAGAATCAGACCACAGAAGAAGAAAAGACGCCACTGAAACTTCATACTAGTCCAGCAGCATAATCCAGTTGTCAGCTGATGATCTGTTTGTTCAGCATTTTCCAAACTCAACATAGTTAAAGACTCTACTTCTGTGCTGCGTTATCACCTCCCCACATCTCTGAAGTTGTGGATTTACAGCAGCAATTAACAAAGTGATGCTACAAACTGTTGAGTCACCTTTCAAGCTTACAGGTGGAGAGGATTTGATAGTGAAACGAGACATTTTCACTGGAATATTCCTTCAGACTAACAAAACCCACATCTGGATGCTGAGATCAGGTCTAGTTTCTGAGTACAGTCCAGTATCACATACAGAGTCTCACTGGGTTTTACATCCAGCAGCATCAGTGAAGACTCCCCATACTGTCCTGCCTTAACATGGAGGAAAACTGATGGAAACCTCACGACAGGAAGTTCAGGGAGACCAAGATGTCGGTGTGTTAAGATCATCAGGAATTTAAACAATATCTTATCTACATAAATAAAATCACTCTCCTTATTGTCAATGCCTCATTTTTCTTCTAGTTTTCATCATCAGTGCAATGAATCCAGACTGTATGATAAACTGAAGTTTAACAGTGTGTGACTCCCTCTAGTGGACGTTGTGGAGTATTCTGTTGTCTTTGCTCCAAAGGTTTTTGTACAGAGTTTTGGTGTTTCCTGTCACTGTGGGCTGCAGAGCACAGTAGTACACAGCAGAGTCTGACACTGCAGCAGAGGAGATCTGCAGATGAAACTCCTTTGCTGTTTTGTCATGTTTAAAAGAAAAACCTGGTTTCTTTGAATATTCTGCGAGGAAAAACTGTGGAGATGAACTGGACTTCTGTTGATACCAGCAGAGGTTTTGTACAGAGCCTGAATAGTTGCAGGAGAGAGTCACAGAGTCTCCTTCCAAAGCCAGCATTACATCTTTAAATGGTTTCACTAAATCCTCAGAGGATCCTGAAAAAGACAAAGATAGATTTCACTCTGACATTTGTCTATTTTAGCAGAAAATGTTAAAACATTCAAAATTTATTTTCATGTCTACATCTCCTGCTACATCTTTTGATTTCTTACCAGTATGAAACATGAAGATGATCATCCAAACTAAGCAGAGCTGCATCATTTCCACTTGTACTGAATGAACAATAGAGAGAACACAGCAGCTCTTCACTTCCAACATGAAGCCTTTCATATTCAGTTGTGGAGCTCCTCCTCTTGCTGTGCTCTGTTTCCATTCAGGCTTTAGAAATGACAGTGATGCTGCAGTCATCATCATGGAACTCAATGTTGTCTTTAAAAATAGTGATTTAAGATGTAAATTTATATGAGAGGCTCTAGGATTGAACCTTGTGGGACACCACAAGAAATCACACCCTGAGAGAACAACAGAGAAACTTCTGTTCTAAAGATAAGAACAAAAGTAATGAAGACCTCAGTCTGTGATGCCAACCAGTTTATGGACATACTTCATTCAAACTGCGTAAATGTTTTTCTCCCATACTGAAGTATAACAGTACATACAGTATATTGACAGTGTTACATACATTTGTGCAAGGCAAGGTAAGTTTATTTGTATAGCACATTTCAACAAGGCAATTCAAAGTGCTTTCCATAAAACATAAAAGCAACAGGGAAATATAAAAAAGTTTAAAAGCAACATAAAATATAAAAGTTACAGTGCAGTGTACAATCAGGGTTAAAATAGTTAAATGGAAAATAAAAACAGGCTGAGGGGTTGAGCAAATAATTGAGTTACAATTATTTTGAAACGAGAATAAACGGAGAAGTACACTTAGTCTACTCTCTCTAGCTAGTCTGTACTCGGGTCCATAGCAATCTTTGGGTCTACTGAAACTCCAAAAACCCTCGGACACTACAGAGAAACCAGGACATGTCTGTCCGCAGGCCGCTTTGATCCAGTTATACTCTGGACCCACCTGCGCGTTTACAGGTGGACAGAGGTTCCTGCAGATCAAGAGATTTAAGACCACTTCCTTCACTCTGTTCAATCTCACTCTCATTATCTTTTCACTCAATTACCTACTCATTTCTCACTGTGTAAATATTTAATTAAAAGCAATGGTAAAAAGGAAAGTCTTCAGTCTTAATTTAAAAGAACTGTTTCAGCAGACCTGCAGTTATCTGGGAGTTTGTTCCAGATATATGGAGCATAATAACTGAACGCTGCTTCTCCTTGTTTAGTTTTGACTCTGTGGACAGAAAGCAGACCTGATCCCAGACGACCTGAGAGGTCTGGATGGTTCATAACGAAGCAGAAGATCAGAAATGTATTTTTTTTTTCTAAACCATTTAGTGCTTTTTAAACTAACAGCA
>NW_024040485.1:34288593-34352234 GCF_014851395.1 Micropterus salmoides | reverse complement strand
CAACATGAAATAACAGAGTTATCTCTTCCTTCAGGTGTCAGCTGTGAAGAACTCACTGCAGTCAGGAATGAAGAGTTCACTTTAGAAGGCAGCTCTGTTACTCTGTCCTACAAATACTCTAAACTGTCATCTAGTAATTATTTCTTCTGGTATCAACAATATCCAGGAAAACCACCAGGGCTCCTCATCTCACACTCTGCTTCAGGAAAAGTAGGAAATAATCAAAAACCTGGACTAAAGATTAAAGTGGAGCAAAAAGAGATAAATCTGCAGATCTCCTCTGCTGCAGTGACAGACTCTGCTGTGTACTAATGTGCTCTGCAGCCCACAGTGACAGGAAACACCAAAACTCTGTACAAAAACCTTTGGAGCAAAGACAACAGAATACTCCACAACGTCCACTAGAGGGAGTCACACACTGTTAAATTTCAGTGGTTTATGATCCAGTCTGGATTTGTTGTGGTGTGACCAGCCTTTGCCTTCAAACAGCAGTTCTCCTAAGTACACTTGCACAAAGTCAGGGATTTTGTAGGCATGTCATCAGGTGTATTAAATCATTATTCCAGACAGGTGCCAATGATCAGCAATTCAATATGTAGTTTGAAACACAATCATTAAGTGAAACAGAAACAGCTGTGTAGGAGGAATCCAGCTGAGTGAGGAACAGCCAAACTCAGCTAACAAGGTGAGGCTGCTGAAGACAGTTTGAAGAGTCAGACATCATGGCAAGACTGAGCACAGCAACAAGACACGAGGTAGTTATACTGCATCAGAAAGGTCTCTACCAGGCAGATGTTTCATGGCAGACAGCAGTTTCCAGATGTGCAGTCCAAGGTCTTCTGAAGAAGCACAAAGAAACAGGCAGCACTGAGGACCACAGACGCAGAAACATGTCAACATGTGAAATATTTGGCTGCAATAGAACACAGTTTGTGCACCGAAGGGCTGGAGAGTGGTACAAGAATGAGATGCACCTAGAAGAGTTGAAGCTGTATTGAAGGCTAAGGGTGGTCACACCGAATAATGGTTTGATTGCTTAGGTGGACGAAGCAGGATTTATTGAGATTATTGACATGTGGTTTGAAGGTCAAATGTGACACCTACATTTCTGGATGGAGATTTTAAATTGGTTGTCAGTGGACCAATATGGTTGTAAGGTGATCAGGGCCAATGATTATTACTTCTGTCTTGTCTGAGTTTAGCTACAGAAAGTAATAAATCATCCACAACAGCAGTCAAGCACTTTATTAAACTGCCCAGACAGCCAACATTAGCTAAAGAGAAAAGTAGATCCCTGTATTATCAGAATAGCAGTGATAGAAGATTGAAGGTCCAGTGTGTGATATTTCTAAGGATCTACTGACAGAAATGCAATAAAAGATCCTTAACTATGTTCTCAGTGGTGTATAAAGACCTAATGAACGGTTCTGTTTTTTTAGAATGAGCTATTTCTATAGTAGACTAGACATCTGGAAACCTTACTGCTAGATGCTACTAAATCTTAAGCACTTCACCTTTAAACACGATAATGATAATGTTTCCTAATGGATGCATCCAAAGGGAAAACAACACTGGATAATGACTAGATCCTTGTGGCGCCCTGCACATCTGCAGAGGGGAAGATGAAACATAATTATAGATGGAGACAGAAAATTCTCTATTTGACTGACAGTGTCAAACTCAGCACTGAAGCAGGAGCAATAAAACAGAATGTTCCCAGCATGAGCACACATCAGTCTTTCGTATTTAACCATAATGAGTGTTGTTTGTGAAACCCATCAAAAATGCTCTTATCATCTAATACAGCTAAGAATTGAGTTAGCACCACCTTTTCAAGAACTTTGGATATGAAAGCATATTTTTTTTATTAGAGGCTGAATGCTGGCTTGCATAAAATAATTGCGGATGTGGCAGGAAGTAGCCAGGAAGGGCCAATGAAACCCATAACCCATATGTCACGCATATGGCGGGTGGTGATGGTGCAGTGGATAAGACACATGCCTTCGGTGTGAGAGAATCTACTGTGAAACACCTATGAGTCCCTGAGCAAGACACTTAACCCCTAGATGCTCCAGAGGCGTGCGACCTCTGACATACATAGCAATTGTAAGTCGCTTTGGATAAAAGCATCAAATAAATGTACATGTAAAATAATGTTTTACAGGAGTGAGGTGGTTAAGATGTTTAGAGGGCTTGAAGAGGAAAGCATGTGAGAGACAGTATCGATGAGCTCAGGAAGAGAAATTAGCTGAAAATGGCTGAGCAGTTCAGGACAGCCAGGGTTATCAGAAATATCAGCAACAACAGTGGTAGTAGCTGTTAGACCTAATGTCAGTGACTTTTTGCGTAGAAAAAGATCATAAAAACATCTCACAGTCAGCATTTGAAGAGAGTGGTAAGGCAGGGGGAGCAGAGTTGATAAGTCTGTCTAATGGTTTTAAACAGGAATCTAGGATCATGCTTGTTCCCGGTGACGAGGTTAGTAAAGCAGTTGGCTCTGGTGTCCGTCATTTGTTGTAAGAAGTCAGAAGGTCTTTCATTCATAAATAGCAGACATGCAATTTAGTCTTTCTCCAACTCCATTCTGCTCTTCTGTTCAATCTTTTAAGACTCCTTAAACTATCGTCAATCCAAGAAATGGTTTAAGAGGCAACTTTGATCTGAGATTAATGGGAGCAGTGGAGTCTAAAGTAGATTGACTTAGATTATTAAGGCACTATGTTAACTGAGGATACAGGTGCTGATAATTCTGCTATGTTGTTTTCGGGCAGCATGTAACAGTGTCAGACGTGATCAGAGAACCACAGAATTGATACTCAGACCAAGAGAAAGACTCTAATGTGTTTCCTAAATGAGTTTAAATGAGTTTGTTGAATCATCAGTGTGAATATTAAAACTGCCAGCAATTATAACTTAAACAGCGAAAGATGGAAGGTCAGAAAAGTAATGTGCAAATCTGGCATCTATTTCAGATATAGAAATAGATCATAAGGCAACAGACAGGTACAGAATCAGAAGTAGATACTAGTAATAGTAGCATATCGTCTGTGTAAAGATTGACCTCAGTCAGGACCTTCACATGTTCTGTCAAGTGTCAATCAGTGTTATCTTATCAGCTACTTGTTACCTGATGGAAATTATGTCATTTAGTGAATAACAGCACCACAGCAGAGACAAACTCACTATTTGTCAGAGTTGTGAGAGGAAGGAGGGAGGATTAAGGGAGGAGCAAAAATGGGACTCAAGGACAGAAAAGACACAAACTTTCACAGTGGTGTTTGATCCAAAACCAGACAGATTCTCTTTCTCTTTAAGATGCTGTTAGTGAACTTCAGTCTGTTTGTGACTTTGTTTCTGCTCACAATAAGAGGTAGGTGAGATCATCAACATTAAGGGAACTTCACTGATAGAAACCTTTAGATTATAAAGTTAGATTATAGAGTTATCTCTTCCTTCAGGTGTCAGCTGTGAAGAACTCACTCCAGTCAGGAATGAAGAGTTCACTTTAGAAGACAGATCTTTTACTCTGTCCTACACATACTCCAAACAAGCAACTGCTAGTGATTATTTCTTCTGGTATCGGCAACATCCAGAAAAACCACCAGAGTTCCTCATCTCACACTCTGCTTCAGGAGCAGTAGGAAATGATCCAGTCCCTGGACTGTCTGTTAAAGTGAGTGATGATAAAACCCATCTGGATCTGCAGATCTCCTCTGCTGTAGTGACAGACTCTGCTGTGTACTACTGTGCTGTGAGGCCCACAGTGACAGGAAACACCAAAACTCTGTACAAAAACCTTTGGAGCAAAGACAACAGAATACTGAATATAAAAAAAAAATGTTTGTTTCTGGTCCAAAAATTGGATAAACACCGACTTTTTATGAGGAAAATGCAAAATAAGTGACCACAATACGCCAGAGGAGAGAAAAAGAGGAGAAAGAAGAAAAAGAGATACAGTTTGAAGAAGGAGCTCAGAAAACAGCATCAAACTGAAGAGAAACAAACAAGGAGAGAACAAAAATAAACAAGTTACAGCAAACTACTGGACACTGAAATCAGTAAGTTTTTGCATTTATTACCATAAAACAAGTCCCAACTGAAACACTCAAGCTAATAGCTAACAAGCTAACACTGGACTGTGGTTACCTAGCAACAGCATCAAACAGCAGTAGTCTGTTTTAAACACAGAAGCTCGAAGATCAACACCTGTTTCATGATGTCTCCACACTCTGAAACCATCGACTACCCCCCAGCTATCAAAAGGAAAATAAGTGCACTGGAAGAAAATGACTCTGACACCAGCAGAATAACAGTAAACCTGTTCAAACATGGAACTGCCACGATACAAGGAGACCTGAGACAGTTTGAGCTCGACTTTCCTGCTATGAGACTGAGAGACTGAGAAGGAGAAGGAGGTCCTCGCAAGCATCGCTCCAACCGTCCTGTTCTGTCCCTGCTCCAGACAGACAGCCTGCAGATGTTGACACTGATCCTGTCCTGCTCCAGCACTCTGAGGCCCTGGACAGGACTGGAGAGCAGGACTCTCCAGGGACTGTGCCCTCAAAACCAACGTGTTCTTGGCCCCCCACCCGACCCTGCACCTGGACTGCCTGTATGAACATACACCTGCACAGAAATGCAGTCCCCACCCTTGCTAGGAACCTGAAGGATGTTGCTCTTGGAAGGAGCCCTACTACACTCCAAGGGGTAACCACACAACGCAGACCCCACGCAGACCTCCAGGACCTCCTAGACCTCCAAGACCATCCAGACCTCCACCATACATCCACCCCCGGCTGTCAGAGAGGACGGACAGGCCACCAAACCCACCGCATCACCAACATCACAACCCACAGCCAACACAACACTGGCCACTGATACCCAGCC
This sequence comes from Micropterus salmoides, assembly GCF_014851395.1. NCBI lineage: Eukaryota > Metazoa > Chordata > Actinopteri > Centrarchiformes > Centrarchidae > Micropterus > Micropterus salmoides. Next base: position 34,347,347 of record NW_024040485.1, on the reverse strand, counting down.
AGAGCCCCCCAGCCTGGAGGTCCTATACCCCCCTCATCCCAATGGAAGAACCAGGACTACAGGAGCAGCAGCCTATTGGACTGAACTACGCTGCAGCGGTGAGAAGAGCCACAGCCCCGCCCCCCTCTGGTGAACTCAAAGACATATTACACATGCAGAACCTGCTCTGCTCTGGCCTCATATAGCTACATGGTGGAAGAGCAGAGACTCTTAGAGACATCACAATAATTCTTAACAGTATTTCACACATGAAAGACTCTAAAACGTCACTCAAAGTTTAATATTTTATTCATTTACCTACAACACTATTTTCCTCTTTTACACTTTTTTTCTTTTCGTTTGTTACTAGTATTATTTAATATCTAGTTTACTATTATTATTAGTTTTTTAAGGTGTTTGTCTAATTTTTGAACAGATTACACTTGGAGATGAAATCGTTTACAATAACATGTTGGAACATTCGAGGTCTGAGATCATCAGCTTTTGGTTTAAAGAGCAGAAATCCAGATTTTAATAGAGAGTTAAAAGACTCTGACATCATAGTTTTACAGGAGACATGGTGCAGAGAAGATGTTTCCACTGGTCGTCCTCACAGCTACACTGACATTATTATACCATCAACAAAAAAACCCACAATAACCCAAGGCAGAGATTCAGGAGGCCTGATTATATGGTGTAAATCAGAACTGAGCCAGTCCATCACAGTCATTAAAAAAGAAGAATCTTCTATATGGTTGAAAATGAACAAACAGATGATTTGTGCTGAGCAACATGTCTACATGTGTGCCATCTATATACCTCCATCAGAATCCCCCTACTACAACCCAGATACTTTCTCTATTCTTGAGGAGGAAGTTAACCATTATAAAACCATGGGAAATGTGTTACTCTGTGGGGACTTGAACGCTCAAACTGGGGAAACAGCTGACACTATGAACACCCAGGGAGACCAACATTTACCTGGAAGCACCTGCTTCCCCCTCCCTGAATGTCCTGCTAGAAAGAGCTTTGACAAGCTGACTAATACAAGCGGTATGCAGCTTCTACAGCTCTGCCATATGCTGGGTCTGTACAGAGTTAATTCAAGAGAATTAATTCAATATTTAATCATTTGGCTTCATTGTCTAATTTGAAAAACTAACTAAATTACAACACACAAAAAACTACACTTACCTTGGCCTCAACATTACATACACAGGGAACTTCAACATGGCCGTGAAAGATCTGAGGGACAAAGCAAGGAGAGCTTTCTATGCAATAAAAAGAAACATTAAAATCTATATTCCAATTGAAATCTGGCTTAAAATTTTCCAATTTGTACTAGAACCAATAATTAGGTAGCGACATCTGGGGGCCAAAACTTAATAATGAATTTGACAAATGGGACAAAATAATCATATAATCTTTCCATACTGAGTTCTGTAAGAGCATCCTGCAGGTGCAGAGAAAGACACCAAATAACCTGTGCAGAGCAGAGCTCGGCCAATAAAAATACAGAAAAGATCACTTAAATTTTACAATCAGTTAACCCCCAGACATATCATCACAAAGCCCTAACATACCAGGAGCTGAAACCAGAGAAGAGTCCCCTCAGCCAGCTGGTCCTGAGGCTCTCTGCAGTAACAAGTCCCCAACAGCCTCAGGACAGCAACACCAACTCAAGCAGACCAAACCAAATTATCAGCAAGCAGAAAGAAAAATATATTGAATACTGGAAAGAAACGACCAAAACAGAAAGTAAATTACAATGTTATCTGACCCTAAAAAGAGAATTCACACTGGCAAATTACCTGAGCACAATAAAATGTCCCAAACTAAGAGAAATGTTGACAACATACAGACTGAGTGAACACAGCCTGGCCATAGAAAAGGGTCGCCACAGACAGAGCTGGCTACCACAAGAGGAGAGACTCTGCTGCCAGTCTGACAGAGGACAGGTAGAGACAGAGGACAGGTAGAGACAGAGCTGCACTTTCTAACCTCATGCCCCAAATATAAAACACTAAGACAAAAACACTTTGCAAACATTTCCCAAATATGCCCCGAATTCGAATTCATATCAGACGCACAGAAACTCCCTATTTACTGGGAGAAATGCCCAAATGTTAAATAATTGCTGCAAAATATGTCTCCTCATGCCATGAAGTGAGGACAACCAGTGGAACCTCAGACTGATAAATAATTGTACAGATTTTCAAATTATTATTTTGATCGTTTGATATTTTAGTAATTGTATTTATGTATTGTATTTATTTTTTAATATATTTTTATTTTTTAACACACACACACACACACACACACACACACGCTTATTTATTTAATTTTTTAATATATATCTTTTTTAACACAAACACATACGCTTTAATTACTTGTTTAATGAAATGTATGGGGTTGATTGTTCTTATGTTGTATGTATGATGCTTTGGCAATATTGTAGTTACACATTCATGAAAATAAAGCTAATTTGAATTGAATTGAGATCTTCAATAAGCCTCAGTTTAGCTGGAAATTTACAATGTAAGTTGAATGAATAGAGACTGCAGCTCTGCAGCTTCTCAAGATTAAAGCAGAGCTGCTGTGTGTTATCCTCCAGCATTAAACTCATCATCTCCTGCTTCTGGTTTCTGCACCAATTTATAGTGGAAATGTATTTATTCATGTTAAAGGAAACTTGTCTTTTTGGACAAAGCACATTTGTTTCTTCTATATTTGAATTGCATTGCATGTTTTCTTATTGTGCAAATAAACCTTTCTCAAAGTGTTTAGTTATTTAATATTTCTTTGTGCAAGCTATTTTTCCAGATGTTTTTTTAATTCAAAAACTGATGGGGACATGTCCCCAGTGTCCCCAGTGTCCCCAGTGTAAATGCCACCTGTGGCAGAAACAGACATCAACTGTCTGAGAACACCAGATAAAAATCAGTCACAGCATTGACTGGGAAAGGGTCCAAGTCACTGACCACAAGTCATCCAACGAAGACAAGGTAGGAGATCAAGAGAGTGTTCACACAAGGTCCAGTTGTCTTGTCCCTTACCTGAGTACAAACGTCCCCCCCCCCTCTCTGGCCTGCGCATGTTTAAGTCATCACTACATACGACTACTGTTTTGAATAAAAGTGCTCCCTCTCACACAGCACAATGGGGTTTATGTCTGAGTTCAGAGCTCGAGGACAGTTAGCGATCACATTAGATGTGTCCTGTGTCCAACCTTACCCTGCCTGAGCCCATCTCTTCAGGGGGGCACCGGCACAGGTCAGGGGTTAAACGTGCTCGGGCCCAGTATGGATCACATAGTGTGAGTACACCCTAAGACATGATGGCTTCTGATCCCTGCTAGGGCTGATTTAATATATAAAATATTGATATCACGATTTCTCCACAGTAACAAAGAAGAGTAAAAAATGTCCTCCATGTTCCCAAGTAAAGACCAAATCTTCAGGTAATCCAGCTTCCTCAGTCTCACAGTGGTGTGAAGAACTGAAAGTGGACATTCAGGAAACATTTCTCTGAGGCAGAGCTGCTCTGGATGCACAAATAATCTCACTGGCTGAACTGAACTTTGGTAGACAGCCAATCTCTAAAAAGGGGATTCTCTGGCCCCGCCCACTGAAGTCCAACTCAACCAATGAGATTCTTTGCGTCTCCAGAGCAGAAATGTTTGAGGAACTAAAAGCACAATCAGCTTGATGTTGAGGAGAAGGGCTGTGCAGCAGAGAGGCTGTTTAGTTTCTTCATTCTACTGCAGTGGAAGAACATTGCTCATCTGCTGTCTGTCTGGCTTTAACAACTCCAAAGACATGTTGCTTTACCTCTTTTTACTTTGCTCTCACTTCATAGGTGAGTGTTGGAGTGTTTGTGTCCACAGAGTAACACTGTACAGCTGCCATTTTCCACTGTCTTCTCCTCTCAGCCTCATGAACAATGTTAGTCTAATGGCTTCATTTGCTCTACTTTTTCCAGGACTAATAGCTGGAGACACAATCTCTCCTGTACGAGAGGAAGTCAGTGAAAGAGAAGGAGAATCTGTCACACTCACATGTAACTATCAGACAGATGAAGAAGATATTAGCCTTGACTGGTACAAACATCATTCTGACCTTCAGGCACCTCAGTTTATACTCTGGAAAGGAGCAAAATCACAGAGTAATCAGAAGTATATTCCTGATGAACGATATGGATCTGAAACATCAGCAACATCAACTACACTGACCATCAGAGATCTAACCCTGGCAGACACAGCTCTCTACTACTGTGCTCTAGAAACACAGTGATACAAAGTGTAGAAGAGGCTGTACAAAAACCTGAACCCAGATATCTGACTCCTCTTCAAAGAGGAGGGAAGTGGTATTCAAACCACAGCTTCATATCAGATGGATTCTGCTAATTCCTGTTTTATCAGAGTCACTGTGGTTCCAGCTGCTAATGGGAAATGTGAACACAGGTTTGAAAATGCAGAGCTCCACCTGTCACGCCCAGTTCTGGCAGATAAGGTCATGTTTTGTTAACATTTATACTTTCCCTCTGTGATCTGGTTTTCTGTTTCTCTCCCTGTTTCGTTCCAGGCTCCCTCTGCTCTCCGGTCCCTGTCTGCCTCCTCCTGTGTGATTACCTGCCTCGCCCCAATGTGTCCCACCTGTGTCTCATGGCCTCCCTTGTCTTTGTGTATAAATACTCTTAGTTTTTGCGTCAGCTGCCAGATCGTCTCATTGTATAACATGGATCCAGCTGTTTTCCTCACTGTAGTTTCCTAGAGTTTCTCCCCAGTGTGTCTGACCAGCGATCGTTAGACCAGATTCCTGCCTTACAGTTGTTTGGATACGTCTGCCTGTCCCTCACCTTGTGCAATAAACCAGTCTTGCTAAAGCCAGCTGAGTCGTGCCTCGTGAGTCCTAACCTCTGGCGTGGGCCTGACACAACCTGATCAACATGAACACAACCTCAGCACAAGGGAGTTGGTTTGGAGCCAGGAAATCACCAGGTACACTGACTACTGAAGTACTGCTGGTGGGAAATTACTTTGTGAGTGCATCTGAGAGGCTGCTGGATGCAGCACAATAACACCACCCACAGACTGAACCAGAGTTCACCAGTATTTAACCCGACTCCCTGGGTACTAATTACAGCCCCAAATACATGTCCATCAATTATTGAGGAACCTTGCAGACAACAATTGTTACAAAGTTTATCTCAATGCAATAATCACACAAATAAAGGTTTAGGAAAAACAGTTATGATATCCTAGATCTAAGATATCTTATATTCTACATCTGGAGAAAATTCATGACACACTGGTCGGAGGGATTAGTGATTTAAGAATGACTCGTTATTTGAATGTCATGGGAAGCTGAGTGCAGACCTAGGTGTGGGCCCAAACGCAGACACAGGCAGGAGGATTCAGTTCAACAAAAATATTTATTTAAACGAAACTTAACTGCACAGGCTTCCAGAGAGCTCAAGGCAAAGTCCAATCCAAAGTAACTCCAAAAGAAAGGTAATCCAAAATAAACGGGGTAATCCAAAACACAGGACAAAGAACTAGGAACAAAGCAAGGCAGAACACTCAACATCAGACGATGAGGACGTCACTAAAACTAAAACAACTGAGGGCAATATATCCACAGGCAAACGAGCATGGAGGGAGTGCACAGGTGGACTACAACGGCATCAGGTAATCAAACAACAAGAAACAAATCTAGACAAGGACACATGAGAACTGAACACTACAAAGTAAAACAGGAAGAAAAGCACACGGGAACACACCAGGACAGATCTACCAAAGTAAAACTCAAGACATGGAAAGACCGTAAATCAGGGCAGGGAACAGAGACAGGACCAAACAGGAGACAGGACTACACTAAAACATGGAGACATGGGACTAAGGACCCAAACAGGTAAAAACATGCAGATAAACATAATAAACTAAGCTACAAAACCCTAAATGAGACAAGATCAGATAATAAAACAGAAATACACAGACCAGGAATAACATTAACATGAACTAAAGCACAGAACTCAGAACTAAGGCACTGGACTAAGAACTGAGGCAAAGAACTAAAATGCAGGACTAAGAACTAAGATAAGAGACAAGACGGATACTAAGTAAACTTAAAAATGCAAATGAATAAAATAATAAACAAGGCTGCACAGAGAAACGCAGAACCAAAAACAGACTTAAACATGAACACAAACCACACCACTAACATTGAATATTAATTATAGACCCTCCATGAGGCTTTGAGAGCATATTTAACCAGATTCCTTCTTTACTGATGATTGTGCAAAAGAAGCAAAACCAACCCAAAGAAACCCAGCAGAGGAACAGAGGTTTATCTCTCTGGGCTTTAAAGGGTAAAATATATGTCGGTCTGGTGTTGGTGTTGGTAACATACAGTGACATGAGAGGAGGAATAGGTTGAGGGAGGAGCAACACTGTCAGAGAAGAGCAGCACAGAAAAGGACTCCTACTGTCAGATGCATTCGATATGTAAACCAGACAGAACACAGATACTGTCTGGAAGATGGAGTCACTGCATTACTGTGTGATTGTTCCTTTGTTTCTGACCATACTAAAAGGTAGGTTAAAGCAGGAAGAAGAAAAACCTTCAAGGGATCTGTTTCCTAGAAACCACTGGAACAGGCAGGCAGAGTTTGATACCGTCATTAACAACATTTATCTCTTCCTTCAGGTGTCAGCTGTGAAGAACTCACTGCAGAGAACGATGAAGAGTTCAGTTCAGAAGGCAGCTCTGTTACTCTGTCCTACACATACTCTAAACTGTCAACTGGTGATCATTTCTTCTGGTATCGACAGTATCCAGGGAAAACCACCAGAGTTTCTCATGTACATCTCAGGGCTCAACATCACAAGACCAGCAGAGTCTCTGAAATCAGACACAAAGTTCTCTACTAAAGTGTCTGGAGAAAAACATCTGGATCTGCAGATCTCCTCTGCTGCAGTGACAGACTCTGCTGTGTACTACTGTGCTGTGAAGCCCACAGTGACAGGAAACACCAAAACTCTGTACAAAAACCTTTGGAGCAAAGACAACAGAATACTCCACAACGTCCACTAGAGGGAGTCACACACTGTTAAACTTCAGTGGTTTATTATATAGTCAGGATTTGTTTTAGTGGTGACAGAAGCAACATTAAATGAAGCACCACAGATAAAACACAATAAACAAATAACAGAACTTGAATATGTTCATAGTATTTTCAAAGTATCTCCAATAGTACTCCAGCAGATTGTTTTCACAGACAATTGAAATGCTTGGTGACTGTAACCATTGCAAGCTTTAAGCTGTGCTGCCTGGTTTGAAGCAATATGTAGACTGTAATACTAAACCCCCATTTGCACCTCTCACCATAATGTCCGTTTAATTCCCACCTACAAGTCCCTGCTCAAAAGCAGGACAGCACAAGTAAAACTGTACTTGTTTGGAACAATGATGGCATTGAGACCTTAAAGGGAAATGAAGCAGTCAATCAAGTTTACATCATTTACACAATGGATTTCCACTACGATCAACAATTATACAAGAAACATGACAAATGTAAACGTATAAAAGACAAAAGAAAAGAAGAACTGTCATATCTTTCACTGAAAGGGCGCCACCATTGTGCAGTACTATAACCTGCAATGTCACGGGGTTGGTTGGCTTTAAGGCTCTGGGTGAGAGATAGTGAAATACAGAGCCAGTGAAAGAGATAGTGAAAGACAGAGACAGTGAAAGAGAAAGAGTGAAAGAGATAGTGAAAGATAGAGATAGTAAAAGAGAGATACTTAAGAGATAGTGAAACAAAGACCTAGTGAAAGACAGAGCCAGTGAAAGAGATAGTGAAAGACAGAGCCAGTGAAAGAGAAAGAGTGAAAGAGATAGTGAAAAACAGAGCCAGTGAAAAAGACACAGAGATAGTGAAAGAGATACTGAAGAGATGGTGAAAGACAGAGATAGTTAAAGATAGACATAGTGAAAGAGTGAAAGAGAGATAGTGAAAGACAGAGAAAGTGAAAGAGATAGTCAAAGACAGAGATAGTGAAAGATAGACATGGTGAAAGACAGAAACCGTGAAAAAGAGAGTGAAAGAGATAATTAAAGATAGAGATAGTGAAAGAGATACGGAAAAGATAGAGATATTGAAAGATATAGTGAAAGAGATAATGAAAGAATGAGAAATAGTGAAAAAAGATAGGGAAAGAGATACTGAAGAGATAGTGAAAGAGGTAGTGAAGGAGAAATAGTTAAAAACAGAGACAGTGAAAGAGATAGTGAAAGAGATAGTGAAGAGATACGGAAAAGATAGTTAAGAGATAGAGATATTGAAAGATATAGTGAAAGAGATAATGAAAGAAATAGTGAACGAGAAATAGTGAAAGAGATAGTGAAAGACAAAGAGAGTGAAAGACAGATAGTAAAAGACAGAGACAGTGAAAGACAGATAGTGAAAGACAGAGATACTGAAAGATGGAGATAGTGAAAGAGAGATAGTGAAAGAGAGATAGTGAAAGAGAGAGATAGTGAAAGAGAGATAGTGAAAGAGAGAGATAGATGGATGCCACGAACAGAGGACAACCAGTGGAATCTCAGAATAGAATCAAATATAATAATTGTTTTGAAAGGTTTTCAAATTATTATTATTTTCATTGTCAGTTATTTTAGTAATTGTTCCTTTATTTGTTTTTTGTTTTTTAATTTGTTATTATTTCACGTTTATGGGTAATGGGGTTCGGGATGTTGCAACATGTAAAAGGAGATGGCAGACATGAAAATATATTTTGAATGCTTTTTATATGCTAAAGCAAGATTAAATAAATGTAATATAGAATTCCAAATGTCCCAGTGAAATATATCATTATCAAAATATTGCCTATAGACACACGCACACACCTGTCTATAGATTTATCTCACTCTTAACCCTGCCTTGGCCGACCTCGTCCTTTCTCCCAGTACTCTATCCTCTCTGTCTAGTCTCTGTGACCATCTCCCTCTTATTTTATCGTAGCAGTCAGCCTTGGCAGCACTACAGCAGGTCAGTCACTGTGAGCCAGTTCCAAATACTGTCAGCAATCTTTACATCTTGTCATAGTCACATATTTGATTAATCAGCTAATATCTCCTAAGTTTGTTATAATATCAATAGTCACAGATCACCACCAGTAGTATCAGCAGCAACATCCCCAGCAACACCATCAACAGCCCACAGTGTTTAAAGCAAGAGCTGGGTATTCCCTGTGTTTCTTTTTCGAAACTGTCATACCATTCGCTGATGTATCAATACAGAAGCATCAGTATACGCATATCAGCAAGGAATACATAACGATATATTTCTGTATCAATATTTTGAGAACAGCCCTATTTAAATCCTTGTTCCATGTGCCCCTTTTATACTTTGAGTACCTGCCCTGGTTCTGATAGCAGGCACTTTGAACTGTAGCCCATTATGTGACCTGAGCTCATGACTGCTTTGTAAAGTTAAAAATGTCCTGTTTAAATAATTTGGAAGTCTACCTAACGTATCTTTGCAAGTGAAGGGATGACCATCTTTCCAGTCTTTCCAATATACAATGATGCATCCTGAAACTAGAGTTAGTGACATATCTGAGAGCTCAGTGATAAAGGGGGTCAAGTTTGGACAAGGTGGACAGAGAGGCAAACCTGTAGGTAGTGTCCCTATAATCAATCTGTGGCAGAAAAAGGCCAGCAACTAAGTGTTTTTGTGAAGCCATTGAAAAGCAGGACTTTCACCTACAGAGAAAAGTCAACGTGAATTTTAATTTCTTAACATAATATATATATAATTAACATGGTATTTAAAATTAACATGGTATTTAAAATTTTGTTTTTTTTGTAAAACCAGATTCCCAGATATTTGTAATTATGAACAGACTTGATACAGACTCCATATAGGGTCGTGATGGAGAGGGGTGGTACCTTTGTTCGCCCAGTGGCAAAAATCATAACTTTAGTTTTGTGGGAATTTAAAAGCAACTTCAAATCTGACAGAGCATATTGCAGGGTATAAAAATCTGCCTGCACATTTGAAAAGGCCAACTCTGCTGTGGGGGCACAGGAGTACAGAACTGTGTCATCTGCATACAGATGATCCTTACAGAATTTAAACATCACAAACATTATTAATGTGAACTAGGAAAAGCGAGGTTCCCAAAACTGATCCTTGTGGAATACTTTTCCTAACAAGGACTGGATCTGACATGTCGTTGCCATGTTTAACCATTTGTGAACGATTGGTCAGGTCATGTCACTCCAAACCTCAATATTATTAACACTACATCCAAATTTTTTAAATAATTAATTTGTGAAGCTGGAACAATGAAATATTTTGACATGAAAAATGACAAATGATCAAAACAGCTGCCAATAAAAACATTTTTTTCAACCAACTAATTGTTTCAGCTGTGCTTGAATAAACTGTTGGGTAATTAAATTAATTACAAAACATATTTTATAAACTCTTCATATGTAGTACAATGCTTACTTTTTAAAGTAAGAAAAGCTGTTGTAGTGAAGAAAAAAGAACAATCTCTCAGTCTGAGTTTGGTGGAGACACAAAAAGTGGCATGAACAGAATATACTCATTTGTACATAAGTACAGTACTTGAGTAAATGTATGTAATTATTGTCCACCACTGAACGGCAGCATAAGATTCATTTCCAGAGCTGAAGGTACAGGTACGTAGAGAAACAAATAACTACAGATTAAATAGGGATATGTTGGAGTAAAGTGAGAACTGAGTGGGAAACCGCTCTTAAAATCCTTCTGCTAGTTATAAAATTTACGACTGAGAAAGATAAAACATCTATGGGACAATTTGATAAATGGGTTGAAATAGGTTTCCTGCTAAATCGAATAAAAGAGACGAAACCTACCATTTAGGGCAGATATGCTCTATGCTATATAAACCAGAACTGAGGGAAAAGAAAATACTTTACTGGTTGCACTCTGTATGTTTGTCTGACACTTTGTAAAGAATAAAATTCTTAGACATCTTGACTGGATTCTTTATTCCAGAAGACTCACTAAAGAAAAAGTTCAAATACATCTGACAATAAATTATGGACTGTAAGTTTGATAACTTAATAATAATAAGCTGGTATGTAACGTCGGCCAGAGTCCCACTGCACTTTCACATCCAGACAAGGATGGACAAACACCTTAATGTTTCACTCCAAAGCCTGAGTCATGACCAGTTTCACACCAGTGTTTGGAGACAGAATAAGCTCCATGTTTGCACAGACTGCCTTCATTTGTTAGAGGGGGAGATGTCCAACCATAATTAACACAAACATCTCTGCTTTCACTGTCAGTAATGCGGCAGCTCCAGAGATCGAAGCACCTAAATCAGCCCTTGGAAGAGTCTAGAAAGGACGTGACTGCCCCATTGTGGGAGTGAGGGAGTGTTTGCTGAAGCCTCTACGTGGTAAACTGGTGGTAGCAGCTCTTAACCATTCGCTCTCAGTGCAACATCCTGTTTGAAATGGTCGACACCACCGAGCTGGTTTTGGAGATCCTTATGTGTTCTGAACATGCTTCATATTTTAGCCCTTTATCTGGAGAAGCTGTGGACAGGCTGGCAAACTGACAGGCCTTTAATATGATGCTGATACCATATTAAAAACATTCACTAATTGATCCTAATTGTCACACTAGGAAAGGAGAGAGTGAGGAAAATGTGTTGAGTGTAAAGTTGTCAGTCGGGGAATAACACAGGGCTGTGAATGAGCCCCGTCACTGTGATCAGGCTCCTCCTTCTAATCCACCAACTTAGTGTTGATGAAGACTAAACAGAGAGATCACAGCCTTCTTTATACTTGCTGGAGCTCACAGTTCCTCAACACTGCAGATATGACGCCTCTGTTCATCTCAGTGTTGCTGGTTGCTGTGTGCCTTGGTATGAACACAACTCTGGTTCTCTGATATCAATCCAACATTGACATGATTCTTTAACAGCACACTGATACTGTTTGTTGCTGTTTTACAGAATGCAGAGCACAAAAAGACAACGTGCTGCAACCAGAAGGAGATGTGACTGCTGCTGAAGGAGAGACAGTAATACTTGGCTGTCTATATAACAGCAGTTCATCAAATGATTATCTCTTCTGGTACAAACAGGATGGAAACAACAGCCCTGAATTCATACTGAGCCGCTTTAAGATCGGCGAGGGGAAAACAGAGGACGAGTACAAGGAGAGATTTTCATCCACACTGGATTCCACCTCAAGATCAGCTCCTCTGAAGATCCAGAAGCTTCAGCTGTCTGACTCTGCTGTGTACTACTGTGCTCTGCAGCCCACAGTGACAGGAAACACCAAAACGTTGTACAAAAACCTTTGGAGCAAAGACAACAGAATACTCCACAACGTCCACTGGAGGGAGTCACACACTGTTAAACTGCAGTGTGATGATGAAGTCTTAAATTACTTATATTCTACATGAATCAATGAAATATTTATAATATCTTATAGGTATAAAACATTTTAACAACACTTAGCAGGAAGCCTTTCATTAGGAGGGGATGTCTCTGAATGATCTTCCTCGAGGGTTTTTCAATCATGATTTTTAAACTATAGGCAAAGGGAACATACAGAGATAATATCTTTGTGTCACAGTAAGTTCAATTGGGCAAAGAGGAACACGAGGGAGTGGACCAGACCCAGAACCAGAGGCATGGCAGGTTCAGTTTTATGGTTTTCAAAATAAAAGAGTACACTGACTTACAGCAAGCTGAGGCAGGCCAAGGTCCACACAGGCAGACACATAGCAAACACATCTAAAGGAAGCAGCAATAAACCAAATCTAAACGGTCTAATACATCAGGCCAAAAATCCAAAACACAGGAAAACACTGGGAAATGGCTAGAAAGCTTGACATATAGACAAAGACAAGGCAGGCGCACAGACTAAACACACAAGTGAGGGGAGATTAAGTAGACACAGGTGAAACTAATTAGGACAGGGCAGCCAATCAAACGGGCGGGAAAACACGAGGGCAGGAAATAAAGTAAGACAAGACACAGGAGATACAACATAAAATAGAAAATAACAACATCAAAACACAAAACCATGACACCATGTCAATAATATGGAGTCTTAAAACACATTGTGATTGGTTTATGGAATAGACGATAACTGACTGATGAACTCAGCATCCGGCTGTGAGCTCTATTTTCTTTAAGTTAATCACAAGTGCTTTCACTTTGGCTGACTTATAGAAAAGAAAATCAGAAAGAAAGAAAAGCATAATTGCAGAGAATTAAGAACACCAGTATATATAAATATATCTCGGTAACACTTTATTTGAAGGTGCTTGTAATAAGCAGTAATTAACAGTTAATAAGCAGCAATTAAAAAATAATCAAACACTTTATAAAGATGTTTATAACACAAATAAGTGTTAACTAAAGCACAATTAACTCATTTATTATTGATAAGACACTTATAGGCCCTTATTAGGAACTTGTTGATGTTTATTTACCTGTCATAAACATTATTAAGCTGTTTATTAACATTTTATAAGGGCTGGTTATTGATAAATTAACAGAATTGTTATTTCCTTGTAAGACACTTGTAGTGGGTTAGGGTTAAAAATATTAATATTTATAGGCAGCTTATAAAATACATTTTTATTAATATTGACACTTAACGTTAGCATGCAGCTATAAAATAAGGCATGTAGTTTAAAATAAGGCATGTAGTTAAAGCTAACTTTAGCATGCAGCTATAAAATAAGGCACGTAGTTTAAGCTAACTTTAGCATGCAGCTATAAAATAAGGCATGTAGATTAAGATAACTTTAGCATGCAACTATAAAATAAGGCATGTAGTTTAAGCTAACATTAGCACTTGGATTTTTAGAGCAGCTTGAATAATGTCTTAGGGTGTTTTCTCTCAACCTGGACATTAGAAATTGGTCCAAGAGATGGCTGCAGTGGCAGCGTGAAACAAGCTACAATGTAACATTAATATGCCGCTGCACACCTTCAGTTTCCATCCATAACGTGCTTGTTTTGCCACTGACACGCTCAGATAATTATTCTTAGTGTCTGACAACATTATGGAAAGGATCCCAGCTGAGGTCAAGCTTTTGTTAAAGAGTAAGATCCGTTTTGTTTTAACATGAAACATCCCTGAAATCGCCAGACCCACCAGACTATTCAAATTAACTGTCATTTTATCGTCATAAAATACACATTTAAAGTCGACAGGAACAAGATAAAACCTTCACAAACCATCTTAGTTGTCTAAGAAAATAAGAAATGTACTGAAGTATAAAGGGTAGCTGTATTAGGAGTGCAAATTACAATGTGATGTCCAATCTCGCATTCATGAGGTATATATAACTTATAGCTCTAATAAAGGCCTATAATTGTCTTATAAGCAATAATTAATCAATTAACACATTAACACTCCTATTGTTGTTTATAAGCATCCTATAAGGTCTTATAAGTGTCTTATTAACTGTTAATTACTGCCTATTACAAGCACCTTAAAATAAAGTGTTACCTACGTCTCATTTACAGAAAATAAAGCTAAAACTTTCACATCCTGTAGAATTTACTGGTAAGGTAGGAAGTGGAACAGAGAGCAGTGAAAATCCAGAGCTGCGAGGAGACGGAGAGATTGAGGGAGGAGCTAAGCTGTTAGTGAACTATAGAAGAGAGAGGAACTTCCATATTCAGCAGAGTTCAATATACAAAGCAGAAACATTCCCTTTATTCAACATGCTGTCATTGGACTATTATGTACTTTCTCTACTGTTACTATCCATTCTAACAGGTACGTGAGATCCTGCTGAGAAAGTTTCATTACTAACTTTTCTGGATGGGATTCATTTGTTGAGTCTTTTACAACATGAAATAACAGAGTTATCTCTTCCTTCAGGTGTCAGCTGTGAAGAACTCACTGCAGTCAGGAATGAAGAGTTCACTTTAGAAGGCAGCTCTGTTACTCTGTCCTACACATACTCTAAAAAAGCAACTGGTAGTGATCAATTCTTCTGGTATCGACAATTTCCAGGAAAACCACCAGAGTTCCTCATCTTTCACTTGGGAACACAAAATGCAACAAAGTCTAGATGGTCTGTTAAAGTGAGTGATGATAAAACCCATCTGGATCTGCAGATCTCCTCTGCTGCAGTGACAGACTCTGCTGTGTACTACTGTGCTGTGAGGCCCACAGTGACAGGAAACACCAAAACTCTGTACAAAAACCTTTGGAGCAAAGACAACAGAATGCTCCACAACGTCCACTAGAGGGAGTCACACACTGTTAAACTTCAGTTGTATGTTATCATATCGTCTGGATTGTTTGCACTGATGATAAAAACTTGAAGAAAAATGAGGCATAAATGATCAAGACAAATGAAGGAGAGTGATGTTAACTATGTAGATAAATTATTGTTTACATCAATATTCCTTTGAGCTCCAGAATATTTATTGCTGCTGGACTAGTTTGAAGTTTCAGTGGCATCTTTTCTTCTTCTGTGGTCTGATTCTGATTGGCCACTAGATGACACTGTAGCTGCTGTTAATCCAAGCTGAGCCACATTATCAAGTAGGCGGTGCACTACTTCTGCACTGTGTTCAACCATTCTGTCAATAATAACTGCTGCTGTGAAGAGAACAATTCTCAGACTGAATGTTGAACATCAGCTAGTTTCTCCTGTTGATTTAAACCTTGTTGTAGAGATGGAACATTGGCTGGGGATTATTCTTGCTGCTCTTTTCTTTGGTAAGATAGAAAGCACAACATCTTTTTATTCTTTTCTAAAGATTTATGGAAACAGCTGAGCTGTTTGTGTCCACAGAGTAACACTGTACAGCTGCCATTTTCCACTGTCTTCTCCTCTCAGCCTCATGAACAATGTTAGTCTAATGGCTTCATTTGCTCTACTTTTTCCAGGACTAATAGCTGGAGACACAATCTCTCCTGAACAAGAGGAAGTCAGTAAAAGAGAAGGACAATCTGTCACACTCACATGCAACTATCAGACAACAGCAAGTGGTGTATACCTTTACTGGTACAAACATCATTCTGACCTTCAGGCACCTCAGTTTATACTCTTGAAAGGAGCAAAATCGTACACAGGTGAACATATTCCAGATAAACGATATGAATCTGAAACATCAGCAACATCAACTAAACTGACCATCAGAGATCTAACCCTGGCAGACACAGCTCTCTACTACTGTGCTCTACAAACACAGTGATACAAAGTGTAGAAGAGGCTGTACAAAAACCTGAACCCAGATATCTGACTACTCTTCAAAGAGGAGGGAAGTGGTATTCAAACCACAGCTTCATATCAGATGGATTCTGCTAATTCCTGTTTTATCAGAGTCACTGTGGTTACAGCTGCTAATGAAACACTGGGGGAGGATTCACAGGAGCATTATGGGTAGTGAGGGTCTGTACGTTTAACCAGGTTTCGGGCTCCAACAGAAGTTGTGTACAGTTTGCAGATTGGATGTTTCAGACAGGTGTTTGTGTCCTCATTTTAGATTGACATTGTTTCTTTTTTTTTTCGGGAAAGCAGAACCTGCATTTGTGGTGAGAAAGAAATCAATCTGTTCATTAGTTCATTTGATGAAGTCCTCATCACGGACCAAATGAATGGGGAACCTCTAACGTTTGGGTTTTTTGTTTTGGTTCTGCTTGGTCACGTGGAGCAGGAGAGGAGTGTATTTTAGCCAAATATTTGCACGAGGTAACGAGATGCTCCTTCCCTGCATGCATAACAAATGTCATCCGGGAGTAACTGTTATGTACGTGTGAATAGAAAGAGTATTCATAAAGAGATTTGTGTCTGACTCTCCACACATCGATTAAATTGAGATTTTCTAGTTCTTTTTTAAGGGCCTTAGCTGCTGAGGATAAAGATTTAGAAGTTGGAGAGGATCTGTCCTTAGCTGGCTCCAGAACCAGGTTCAAGTCTCCTCCGACGATGAGCTAGCCACCCAAGTAAGGTCAAGGAGTACAAAGTTGAATGGCCACAACTCCATTATGAAACACCTCCAGAATTCACTTATATAGTCTAGTGGAAGGGGAACTCTGCTTCTGTAAATTCAGAAGAATAACTCCGAGCAGAGTCCACAGTCTCTCAAGTAAGTCTCGAGAAGTCCTGAAAGTTCGTTCAGATGACACTATTTGTCGCTGACAGCATTACAAATTACATATAGAACAGAGGGTATGTGAAAATTTGCAATCAGATAAACAGGTAGTCTGGTAGGGGAAATAAGAATAAGGTGAAATGAGGATACTGCCAGGCATTAATTTATCCATCCTGTGACTAGTTGCAGAAGAAAGAAGATAAATAGAACATATCTAGGCTTGGGTTATCTCACATGTAACAGGTTATAGTCCACTCAAACAATAAACAACAACACTTCCAGGCCATAATTCGACCTGTATGTGCCTAACTGCAGTCACTTAAACCAGAGACCATGATAGTCACGGGTTTATGCCAGTACGTCTGGATGATATTTCCCCAAGTAGTGTCCCGCCAACACGGGGGATGTGATGGTGCACCATTTCCTCCAGGAGGTCCAGGACCAGATTAGTTGAGTGGAGATGCCTGAAGGAGATGCTGCTGTCATGTAGCTTTTTTTTCCAGCGAAGTGAAGGCTTTCCTTTTCTTATAGAGAGCCGTGGACATGTCCCTGAATATCATGATGTCTGAGTTACCGTACTTGAGCGATCTTTTCTTCCATGCTGCATCGAGGATTTTCATCACGTCTATGGGCGGATAACTAGAGCCCGGGGGAGGCTACCTTCATCGGGTCGCCGCTGGAGTGTAAAGTGAGCTCGCTTGATTTCGAGCAGAGTTTCGGTCTCTTGGTCAAGTATTAGTGAAGTATTAGTATTATTGAAGGATGGCGTTTATCCCTTCCACACCTTCCGGGAATCGAACCAGCCTTAGATTCTGCTGTCTGGCTCTGTTCTCCAGATCGTCTAGCTTGTCTTTAAGACTGCTAATTTCTTTCACTGGTAAGAGTTTCCACAGAGACGCCTAGAGAGTTCAGTTTATGGTCCAGCATGGATTGAATTTTCTCTAACCCTTTTTCCATTTCTTTGTGTAACCAGGTCAAACGGCCTCTCTGTGTTTCCCTCGGGTGAGCTAGCGTTAGCCAAGGCTGATAGAGTGGGCTTTCCACCCTTGTTGCCGCTTCAGCTCTTTTTAGCTGAACCGCGTTGGTTTCTATTAGTATGAAGCTGGGGTCATTTCTGTAATTAAGAAACTCAAGATAGGTGACAAGTTAGGGTTTTGTATGGGAGCTGGTTACACTACCTCCGCCCTTCACACCACCATCTTAAAAACTCCAAAATGGGAGAATCTGACAGATGCAAACAATCTGAGCTGAAAATGGGGATTTATTTTCCTCTCATGATTTGATTTGTCCTCAAATGTGACACAGATGTAATAATGTGAATAATATTATTCAAGTAAAGTACTGAATAAGTAGTTAATGTGGCTGTCATGTGTGATTGAATAGTAGCATATCGTCTGCGTAAAGATTGACCTCAGTCAGGACCTTCACACGTTCTGTCAAGAGTCAATCAGTGTTACCTTATCAGCTACTTGTTACCTGATGGAAATGATGTCATAACAGCACCACAGCAGAGACAAACTCACTATTTGTCAGAGTTGTGAGAGGAAGGAGGGAGGGATTAAAGGAGGAGCAAAACTGGGACTGGGAAAGACACAAACTTTCACAGTGGTGTTTGATCCAAAACCAGACAGATTCTCTTTCTCTTGAAGATGCTGTCAGTGAACTTCAGTCTGTTTGTGACTTTGTTTCTGCTCACAATAAGAGGTAGGTGAGATCATCAACATTAAGAGAGTTTCACTGATAGAAACCTTTAGATTGTAAAGTTACAGAGTTATCTCTTCCTTCAGGTGTCAGCTGTGAAGAACTCACTCCAGTCAGGAATGAAGAGTTCACTTTAGAAGACAGATCTGTTACTCTGTCCTACACATACTCTAAAAAAGCAAATGTTGGAGATTATTTCTTCTGGTATCGACAATATCCAGGAAAACCACCAGAGCTCCTCATCTCACACTCTGCTTCAGGAGCAGTAGGAAATGATCCAATCCCTGGACGGTCTGCTAAAGTGAGTGATGATAAAACCCAAATGGATCTGCAGATCTCCTCTGCTGCAGTGACAGACTCTGCTGTGTACTACTGTGCTGTGAAGCCCACAGTGACAGGAAACACCAAAACTCTGTACAAAAACCTGACAGCTCCTCTGAAGATTTACTCACTTCAGCTCCTCCTTTAACTGAACAGCACCACCAAGTGGACACTGACAACACAATCTAAAGACACATTACAATGTTACTCCTGTTATTAATAAAACACAACAGCTATCTATTTACAGCAAGACACTCAACAAGGAAGACTTCTTCTACACAGTTCATTTTACTATCACTGATGATGAGACTAATACAAATTCCAGACTGGTGATGATTTCATCATTCTACCAGGATGAAAACTGGTTAAAGACACTTTGTTGTACCAGAAAGTTCACATGTTAAAGCTCCTCATTATGAGCTGCTCTGGATAAGAGCATCAGCTAAACATCTGAGATGCAAATGAGATGTAAATGTTGAGAGTTCCTCAACAGATGATGAAGAGGAAGGGCCAATGATGTGAAGGGGCCTGATCCATCAGAGTATATAAATGTTCTTCCTCTCTCTCCTCCCCTCTCACTGCAGACATGAACCACTGGCTGAGAAACATCCTGATTCTGACTCTCTGGCTAGGTAACTCTTTAAACCTACTGATTGTTCTCCTTTAATCAATCATCTTTATTGATCCATCTCTTCCTCTGCATGTTCTCTTCTTCCCCAGAGTGTAAAGGAGAAGACAGAGTGACCCAGCCAGCAGGAGATGTCATTGCTGCTGAAGGAGACACAGTTACACTTGGCTGTACTTTTGAGACAACAGCTACATATTCCTATTTGTTCTGGTACAAACAAGAAGAAAATGATTACCCAAAGTTTATGCTGCAACGGTACTCTTGAACACAGGATACCCCTTTAGAGAAAGAGAGAGTTGATGCCACTATCAACAAGACATCAGTTCCTCTGAAGATCCAGAAGCTTCAGCTGTCTGACTCTGCTGTGTACTACTGTGCTCTGCAGCCCACAGTGACAGGAAACACCAAAACTCTGTACAAAAACCTTTGGAGCAAAGACAACAGAATACTCCACAACGTCCACTAGAGGGAGTCACACACTGTTAAACTTCAGTGTGATGATGAAGTCTGGATTTATTTCAACTTGAACAAATTTATGTATTACTGTCAATATACTGTATGTACTGTTGTACTCCAGTAGAAAAGCATGTTCACAGTTTGAATTAAGCATGTCTATAAACTGGTTGGCATCAGTTTTCATTGCTTTTGTTCTCATCTTTATAAAAGAAGTTTCTCAGTTTTTCTGTCAGGGTGTGATTTCTTGTGGTGTACCACAGGGTTCAATCCTAGGTCCTCTCAGATCAAATTATTTTTAATACACAACATCAGGTTCCATTATTTTGCTGACAATATTGGATTATAGATCCCATCATAAAACCCAGCAATCATGGCAGCTGGTTTAATTCACGTGAAGTTCTGGTGTTCCAGACCTTCCTACAACTGAGTGAGTCTATAAATTTGACTTATTTTGCCCCTTGAGCTGAAGGGAATAATCTTATATTCCAATAGGCTACAATTGCATTAAATGTCAATCCACCCAGCAGTGATGTCCAAACCAACAATACAGTATAATATCTGAAATGCAAGCATTAACCAGATGGCAGTAACAAAGATGTGTTCAATAATATATATAACTAAATTATTCAGTTTGGATAGCTTTAAAAAATTTGCAGATGCTTGCCTTGTCTTTAAGGTGTTACATGGGCTAGCCCCTCCCCGACTTAACAATTCATAAAGCAGAAGGATGGCAGAGGGTATGCCTTATATTCAAGAATCTTGAAATACGATTTCAGACACCCCTAAATTGTTGTTTTTTATACGTACTGTAATGTTTAGCACCATGCTGGAAGGAGGAGACATGGACTCAGGAGTTCTTCACCTGGTGCTTCAATTTATTTCTTCACCAGACACGTGGAAAGTGCAGTAGTGCAAGGGTGAATTATTGCAAAAATATATCAAAAATTAAATAACAAAAACAACGAGGAAACTAAGTACAAACTATTAAAATTATCATTACAAACTGCTATTAAACAACACACAAAAAAAACTTTTCAGGCCCTGACTATTGGGCTCTAGCACATGTGCCCTTCCAGGCCAAAGCTGTTCTGCCGAGAGGAGCCTCTGCCTCCTTCCTTTATACCAGAAGCCCCTCCTACAAGACAAACCAAAGTTAATTGGAAATCTATTAAACACCAATATGTTACCTCAACAGTCCAGAATATTTCTGGCTACATCAATACACAATATATCAACTATAAAACCAGAAATGAAATGTTACATGCTGAACAAAGCTTCTCAAAACAGCAACTTAAGGTACTCCAGTACCTCTGTACTGGCTCACACTGTAAATTACTCCACACTCCATCACTTCCTGTTTGGACGACCGGACTGTGAATGGACAGAAGATGGCAGAGGGAAGTGACGGATCAGGAAGTGAATTAGGAATGGAAACAGGCGGCGGCAGAAATGGAAAAGGGAAAATTGTGGAAAAGGGAAATAGCAAACGAAAACGGGGGAAAAAGAGTAAGCAAAATGAGAGTTCTCACTCAGAGGAAACCGATAATGAGCAACATCTAGCTTCAACAGAAGGTAGAAACGAAGAGTACAAAGTAATGATTAAAATGATTCAGGAGGGAGCCTCATTCGACGAGTGGAACCCGGTTCATTTAACAAAAGCTATAAACAAGTTGGTTGGCAATGTGAAAAGTGCACGAGTAATGAGAAATGGAGCACTGATGGTTTTTTGCAGGGACACTGATCAGCAAAGGAAGGCTGTTCTGCTTAACAAAATTGAAGATAGTGCGATATGTTATGGCATGAAGGGTTACTTGTCAGTAGAACAAGTCAAGGAAAATGTGGAAGGAGCACGGTAGCCGAGGCAAAACGCTTGAAAACAACACGTAATGGTGAAAGATGTGACAGCTTGTCTGTTATGATTGTTTTTGATGAGGAAAGTCTACCATCTAAAGTATATAGGTTATATGTGCTACGATGTCAAACATTATGTTCCCCCACCTCTGAGGTGCTTTAAGTGTCAAAAATATGGACATGTAGCAGCTGTATGTAAGGGCAAACAAAGGTGTGGAAGATGCGGTGGTGAACATGAGTACGGGAAATGCGTAAATGGAGCTAAGCTAAAATGCTGTAACTGTGGAGGAGAACACAGCTCGGCCTACAGGGGATGCGAGGCTAGTAAGAGAGCTGTAGAAATACAGAGAATTAAAACATCAGAAGGGATAACATACGCTGAAGCAACCAACAGAGTAGGTTGGCAACCAGACAGACCAAACAATAAACAAGCTAGTGCAGAATGTAAAAAGAACATGTGAGGGATGTGACAAAATCAAGGAAGACACTATGTTGGTGGGGAAAAAATGAGTTTGTTTTGTTTATGGTCGAAGTGGTAAATTGCTCTGCGAAAACAGAGAAGAAAACAGAAAAAATCAAAGTAATAGCTGAAGCAGCAGAAAAGTACTTGGGAATCAAGGGGTTAGTGTGGGAGGAGGTTGAGGAACAATTAAGTGGAGGAACACCAGCTCACAAGCACTGTCATGGGGTGGTGGATCTTCATGATCCTAACTATACTGCAATGGAATGCAAGAAGTCTAATTGCTAATGGACAGGAATTTAAGCATTTTATCTCAAACCTCCAAGATAAACCCAATATTACATGCATACAGGAAACATGGCTAAAACCACAATGGGACTTTGTAATTCAGGGTTACACAGCAATTAGGAATGATAGGGTGAATGGAAAAGGTGGTGGGGTAGCAACGTTTGTGCTAAATGGGACAAGGTTTAGTTTGATGAGTGTAGGAAGCAATAGTAGTCAAAAGCTGAACAAAGTGAACTAAATAATTATTATAACCCTTGCAATAGATTAAATATAGACACATTGAATACTGTGGGTGGGCAAACACGGGATAAAGTGGTCTGGTGCGGTGATTTTAATGCACATAGTACACTGTGGGAAGTAAAAAGACAGATACTAATGGATTAATCATAGAGGAATTAATTGTGGATAAGGGATTAGTTTGCATGAATGATGGAAGTGGCACCAGATACAACAGTGTTCAAAATACAGAAAGTGCAATTGACTTAATATTAGTATATCAGGGAGTAGCAGGCATTTCAGATAATTTATTAGTCGAAGCCAGAAAGTGCAGAGATAACACTCTTGCCATGAACCCAGGTGTCAATATACAGAAGAGCACAACAACTGATGATTTAGATGTACCATTTAGCTTATTTGAGTTAAGGAGGGCTATCTCAAAGACAAGACAATCATCTCCAGGGAAGGACAACATCTGTTATAGCATGTTAGCTCACTTGGAAGATAGTGCACTTCCTGTAGTTTTAAGATTATTTAACCAGATTTGGGAAACAGGCAAAATACCAATAGCATGGAAACAATCAATCATAGTACCAATAGTAAAACCTGGGAAAGATCCATCAGACCCCTCAAGTTATAGACCAATAGCACTCACGTCACAGTTGGGGAAAACCATGGAACATATGATAACAGACAGATTAACATTCTCTATAGAAAGCAGAGATCTGTACTCACCAGATCAAAGTGGGTTTCGCAAAGGGAGAAATACAATGGACTCTATTTTATGTTTGGAATCTGAAATCAAAAAAGCTCAGACAAATGGGGAGGTTGTGGTAGCTGTCTTTTTTGATATTGAAAAAGCATACGATAGGTTATGGAAGGAAGGGTTACTTATCAAATTAAATAAATTAGGTGTAGGTGGTAGACTGTACAACTGGGTGTCGGACTTTTTATTTGGCAGGGCAATAGAGGTCAGGGTGGGCATAGAATGTTCAAGACTCTATAAAGTTGAAAATGGTACTCCACAAGGCAGTGTGTGTAGTCCAGTACTATTTAACATCATGATCAATGATATTTTTGAAAAAGTGGACACAAGTATTGGGAAGTCCTTGTATGCAGACGATGGCACCCTATGAATAAGAGGACGGAATTTGAAATTTATTCAGAAAAAATTACAGGCAGCAATTGTGGAGGTGGACAGTGGGCAAATAACTGGGGTTTTAAGGTGTCGGGTGCAAAGACACAAGTGATATGTTTTTCCAGGAGACATAAAGAAGTGTCCTTAAAATTATATGATCAAACCCTCGAACAAGTAAAAGTTATCAGACTGTTAGGAGTGTTGTTTGATGAAAAGTTGACCTGGAAACAGCACACCGATAAGGTCAAAGACAAATGCAAAAAAATCAATAACCTTTTATAAGATGTCTGTCAGGAAGGGACTGGGGGGCCACTACAACATCATTGCTTAAAATATATCAGACCTTGATGAGATCTACACTAGATTATGGATGTATAGCATATATGTCAGCAGCAGAATGGCATCTTAAAAAACTAGATGTGGAACAGGCACAAGCGTTAAGGACATGCAGTGGAGCATTTAAGACCTCTCCAGTGGCTGCCATGCAAGTGGAAATGGGGGAACAGCCACTAAGAATAAGAAGAACAAGAATTATGCTAACATACTGGGCTAATCTTCAGGGACACTGTAGCTCTCACCCCGCGCTAAAGCCAGCCTAGAAGAATGTTGGGAACACAATAAAAGTAGCTGTTTCAGTTTTGGATGGGTGGGAAATGCGAAAGCAGAAAACTTGGCCTGTGCAGTATAAAATATATCCCAGTAGTCCCATATCCAGATCTCCTCCGTGGTTTTTTGTAAATCCATCCATTGACCTGCATACAGCAAATAATCAAAAAGAAACCCAAGCAAACACACATGGGAAGCAAAGTTACATGAAAGTTAGAAGCAGAAAGTTACATAGAGCAGCACTATAGAGATAACCACATGGTCTTTACTGGTGGCTCTAAAGATCCACAGACCGGACGGACAGGAGCTGCCATATACATCCCAGCATACAAATTAAGCATTAAAAAGAGATCATCTGTCAGTATATACAGTTGAGCTTATAGCCATTTTGATGGCATTACAGTGGATAGAAGAAAATAAGGAAAGCAAGGTGGTCATTGCAGATAGCTGGGCAGCGCTCACCAGTATTAAATCTGTTAAGTCCTGTAGGCTGGATCTGGTATTTAGTATTCATAGCTCTCTATGTAGATCATAAGGGCTGGACTGTCTGCTTTGTTTGGGGTCCTGCCCATGTAGGGGTAGAAGGAAATGAAGACGCTGATATTCTGGCAAAACAAGCACTTAAATCAAAGTCAGTTGATATACAAGTTCTGCTAAGTAAATCTGAAGCTAAAACAGTCATTAAAGAGAAAATGCAAAAAACTTGAACCCAGATCCCTGCTTGAGGATGAGAACAGGTGAATGAAACATACAAACATTTGGATGACCTTGGGTAAATCCAGTAAGCTAAAATAAATGACTTGAAATGAACTGTGTATGTGTTGTATTTATCCAATCATGATTTCAACTCTTCTGACTAGTACTTAAATAACTGAAATGAAATGACATGAAATGACAAGCCATGAGTCCATTGATGCTAGCCCATATGCTAAAGGTAATGCTAATGCTAAAAGTCCTATGCTAATGTTCAGCTAAGGTTAGCTCAGCATGCTAAGACCAATGCTACCGCTGGCTTAAATGAAGGCATGGGGTAGCCCCATGACACGTACTTTAATCACTTTTGTAATGTAGTTATGCATGATACTTTTAATGTATTTTTCTTGCAGTACTTGTTGAAACATTGTGCTGATGTACATTTACATTGAAGTCTAACTACGGTGTTGATTAATGTGAACTGTCCCTGTTAAATTAAATAAAAATACCACTTTGATACGGCAGCTAACAGAATACAGTGAGTGAACTCAGGTAACTCAGCAAAGGCTGCACCAAAGCAACAAAGACTGACGATACTATAAAGGAGAGAGACATTTCCTTCAGACAGGGACAAGGCCAAAAGGATTACCAAGATTAAATTCAAAGCTGTGGTAGAGAATTACAGGTTTATACAGTCTTTTGGAGTCACGGTGCGCCCTACCCTCTGGATATTTCAGACACTGTCCTACTAGAGCTTTACAACAAGGCCTGTGACCACCTATGATGTGTTTTATCAGATGAGATGACAGCTATTATTCAACTGTCAAGCATACAGGTATCAGATCAGGACTCTGTGTGGACAGATACGTCATATTAAAAGACTGAGCAAAGCACCTGTAGGGGACAAAAGAACCTGATCAGGACGTCCCTAATGAAATGTCCTCCATGTTCCCAGAATAAGAGCAGGTCTTCAGGTAGGCTTCCTTCTAGTGGGACCTGCCTCGGTCTCACAGTGGTGTGAAGAACTGAAAGTGGACATTCAGGAAACTTTCTCTGAGGCAGAGCTGCTCTGGATGCACAAATAATCTCACTGGCTGAACTGAACTTTGGTAGACAGCCAATCTCTAAAAAGGGGATTCTCTGGCCCCGCCCACTGAAGTCCAACTCAACCAATGAGATTGTTTGCGTCTCCAGAGCAGAAATGTTTGAGGAACTAAAAGCACAATCAGCTTGATGTTGAGGAGAAGGGCTGTGCAGCAGAGAGGCTGTTTAGTTTCTTCATTCTACTGCAGTGGAAGAACATTGCTCATCTGCTGTCTGTCTGGCTTTAACAACTCCAAAGACATGTTGCTTTACCTCTTTTTACTTTGCTCTCACTTCATAGGTGAGTGTTGGAACACAGATGAAAGGCTCATTAACCTGCTGGATTAACCAGATATTTGGTCTACATTTCAGAACTAGAGGTTTCTCTGTGGAAGGGAACAACTTCCATGATAGAAACAGACATTTGGTTTATTGAATGAATCCAGAAAGTCAAGAACCTCCGTTGAGTCTCTTGATGTTAGAATCTCTTGCAGACTAACTGACATGAATGACTCATTTTGCAGCCCTGGGTTCCATGAACAGCATAATGCCAGAAAGTCCTGAAGAACATGTTGCAGAGGGAGGAAACATCAACCTGACCTGTAAATATGAGGGTCTCATCACCAATATCCAGTGGTACCGACAATACCAGAGATCCAGACCAGAGTTCCTGCTCTACATCACAGAGGGAGGAACGATTCATCCAACTGATTCTGATTTCTCAGCTCACATTAATAAAACAGACAAGCGTGTGAATCTGCAGATCATCTCAGCTAAAGTGACAGACTCTGCTGTGTACTACTGTGCTCTGCAGCCCACAGTGACAGGAAACACCAAAACTCTGTACAAAAACCTTTGGAGCAAAGACAACAGAATACTCCACAACGTCCACTAGAGGGAGTCACACACTGTTAAACTTCAGTGTGATGATGAAGTCTGGATTTGTTGAAGTGGTGATAGAAGCAACTTTAAATGAAGCACTACAGATAAAAAATTAAAACAGAATTTGAATCATGTATATCCATAATACTTCCAAAGTATCTCCAATTCCACTCTAGCAGACTGTTTTCACAGACAATTGAAACACACCCCTGAAGGACCTTTTTTTGTTGGTGATTGTAACCATTGCAAGCTGAAGCTGTGCTGCCTGGTTTGAAGCAATATCTAGACTGTAATACTAAACCCCATTTGCACCTCTCACCATAATGTTGTCCATTTAATTCCCACCTACAAGTCCCTGCTCAAAAGCAGGAGAGCACAAGTAAAAGTGTACATGTTTGGAACAATGATGGCATTGAGACCTTAAAAGGCGGCTTTTCCTGTAACAGCTGGGACCTCTTCCATAGCCTGGGCTTAGAGGAGGCAACAGGCACCATCTGCAGTTTTGTAGAGATGATGTGTTAACCAAGGTTATTATAGTTTTGGATTTTTCATTAGTTTTTATTTTTATTTCGTTTTGACTTTTTGGTTTTGCTAGTTTAGTTTTTATTAGTCTTAGTTTAGTTTTAGTCTTTGTCGCTGCACGATGCAGCTCAGTTCAATTTAGTTTTTTCACAAAACATTAAAATACAAGGACAATCAGAACTATTTGTGAAAAGGGACACCCTTTTTCAAGCTATCTATCTATCTATATACTGGGGATGGTGATGGCGCATAGATAAGATGCTTGCTTTTGGTGTGGGAGACCTGGGTTCGATTCCCACTGTGGGATATCCACCATTGTGTACCTGAGCGAGACACTTAACCCCTCGCTGCTTCAGACCTGTGACCTCTGACATGTAAAGCAATTTAAGTCGCTTTGGATAAAAGCGTCCGCTAAATGTATTGTCTAAATAAATACTACAAATAAATGAAGCACATGCAATCTACAGTATAATTTTTAACCTACATACAGAAAACCCTCAGATACTCAGTGGTCCCAAGAAATTCATTACCTCTATCATTCTTGGTTAAATGGGTGAAATACAATAAATGGAGGAGAAATACAATTGATGGAGAGCTAAGAAATTGGAAGATAGCGGAGGCCCCCCTTGGAGCCACGAACAACAGGTCTCTAGCAGCCTGAAGGCAAGTCTGACTGGAAAGCAGTTTGTTAATCAAAAAAGGTATTAAAACAATGTGAAGCACAAAGAGACAGGCTGGCTGAGATATCAATGACCCCGTGAAACACACACTAGCTGACATGCAGTAAATATAATGACCAGCAGACAGTTGACCCAGCAGCAAGGGGAGCTCGCACTCAATGTACAAGGGGCAAGTTCGTCTTACATGCAGGATGAGCTCCAAGCCAGACCATCAGAACAGAACAAGGAAATAAAACCACCAAGCAGTGTTAATTTCATTGACGAAGACTATGACGAAAAATATTCGTCAACGAACCTTTTTCACAGACGAAAACTAAATAAAAACTAAATAAAAAGTCAGATATGATGACGAAGACTGTGACGAAATATAACTGACACTTTAGTCAACGAATAAAAATTAGACAAAAATATTAGGGAGGGACGAATGGAGAAGAGATTCAATCATCACTACTCTTTTTGTAGGACAAGTTTGGAAGAAATCCAATGAGAGCGAATCTCATGGCCGCCTGTAAACCATGTGGAGCAAAGATCTCTGGGAAAAACACCACCAACTTGAAGCGACATTTACAGACGACTCATCCGGAAATACATGCGAAAGTAAGCATACATGCTAAGCTTATTTAATCATATAAACCACCGTGTTTCCGCTAAACTTGGAATAAAATAGAAGCTAAAGGAAACCAGCTTGAGCTATATTGATTAGACGATTGTCTCGCTGAATTAATATGAGCATAAATATTAAATGTCCTCAAATTGAATCAAATGTGTAAAATGTGTATTATAGTAACGTTAGATGTTGTGGCGTTATATGACTGGACGAAGGGTGTGTGAGTGAGAGACAGAGAGAGAGGGAGAGATCTGAGGAGATTGGGCAAAAAAAAAAACACAACTTGATTTCCCCTTTATTCACCCTCACAGATACAGAAGACATCTGATGACAAAGATGACCGTAGGCCAAGTGGAAATAAAGCTAGTGCTGCTAGTGCAACCCAGCAGCAGGCCATCTCTACAGCTTTCCTAAGTTCTTCAAAGTACAAAACTGAATGGAAGGAACAACAGACCAAGGAGCAGGCCATAGCTAGATGGATTGGACGCACAGGTTTACCACTCACAACAATTGAAGACGAGGACTTTGTGCTAATGATGGAGATAGTAGATAGGAGACTAACAGTTCCAAAGAAAACTAAAATGAGCTATTTGATTGAAACACAGTATGAACATGAAAGACAAAAATTCAAAGAGAGACTGGCTGCTGCCCGGAGAGTTTCCATTGGCCTTGACTTGTGGACAAAAAAAGGACTGACAGCCTCCTTCCTTGCTATAAGCGCACGCTACTTTTGTGTTGAACAAAGTAAACCTGTACACATATTGTTGGCCCTTGAACAAGTAGCTCACCCACACACTGCACAGTCTATTAAGGCATGTGTGGACAAATGAATGCAAGAGTGGGGCATACCAAAGGAGAAGATCCTGACGGTAATAACGGACAATGGGAGTAACATGGTGGCAGCCTTTAAAAACACCACAGCAGAAGAAACCAGCTCTGAGGATGACTCCCCTGGGTCCACGATGGAAAGTGACTCTGAAATTGATGACCAGCGGTGAGCCATGTTTAGTTTATTCTTTTACATCACAGTCAATTATCACATGAATGGTTTTCCCCCTGCCACACACTACATATATACAGTATGTACAGACACACACCAGCCAATTTATTAGGGTTAGACTTCTATGGTTGTCTTTTCTTCTTGTTATTAGGTACCATCATGTCGACATGGTGGTGATGTGGTGAAGCTCTTTCGCAAGTCCTCAGTTGCAACACAGAGGTTATCGGACCACTGTGGTGTTATTGTTGTAAATGACTGCCCCACACGCTGGTCAAGCACATTCAACATGGTCGCACGACTCCTCACAGTCAAAGATGCAGTCTGTCAAATCACAAATGACATGGGATGGGACAGTTTGCTTACTAGTGAGTGGCAAAAGCTTTCATCATTGCATGACTTACTGCTGCCTTTTGCGGAACACACTAAAACCCTCCAGAGTGACACTGCATCTATGTCCTTAGTGGTTCCTGCCCTCTTTGATCTGCTGAGCCGCCTAACTGACTTTGCAGAGAACACTTGGTACAGAGACCTCGCCACTCTTGCAGAGAAAATGAGATCAAATCTGAACCAGCGTTTTGCTTGCCTCTTGGATTCAACCGATGAAAAGTTCTCAGCACTTGCAGCAGCTGCCTGCTTTGTCAACCCAACTGTCTGTGAAATCCTTGTTAATGTTGATGTGGCTGATGGAAATATCCAGGAACTGCTGAAACAGGCAGAAGACTATGTGGTCAAATGCACTTTCCCACACACAAGACAGGAGGACCAGTCTGAAGATGATGCAGAAGAAGAGGTTATTGAGGAACCAGAAGCAGCGCCATCCTCAAAGCAGCCGGTGTTTAGGTTCCTCTCAAAATGCTGCACCACAAGGCCTAAACAGAAAACCTCCACAACCAGCATCAGGCGGCAGATCATCAAGTACAAGGAAGAACTTTCACATCCCATCACTGCGGACACAGGAACAGACTTGTGGCTGGATAAGAGTGACAGTTTTTATCACAGTTTAAAACCTTTCGCGTTAGACTTGTTGGCTATGCCAGCTTCTCAAGCTTTGCAGAGAGGGTATTCAGCATCACAGGTGACCTCACAAGAGGACGGCGCAACAGAGGAAGGGTTACACTGGAGCGAAGTGCTTTCCTTAAAATGAACAGAAACAAATAGAACTGTTGTATTCACTGCTATTTACAGCATTTCCTGAAGTAGGATATGCACAGCTTGAAAGTTAGTTGTTTTGTTTTTTGTTTAATATGAGAGCAGAGAGATTTTTTCGTTCCATGCAATAATGGCATTACAGCTCAGCATGTAATTCACTGATACTTGGTACTTCTTTTAATTATTAACAGAAGATTATTTCATTTTGTGTGCAATGACATTACAACCAATACATATTATCTTTTACATGTTTTGTTTTCAAATCTCTTTGATTTTGCACACAATGCACAGAGTAATAGAGGATGAAGAAGAAGATGATGCTTACAGAGTTTTTAGTTTAATGTGATATTACCTGTATGAGGGAAGAGTTTTTGAACATTAGGGAGTGCGTGCAATGGCATTACAGCCAATACATCTTTTATTCTACATTAGAGAATTGCACTAATCTGTTCAGTTCAAAGCCTAGCAGTTATTTAACGTCTCTTGAGGTACGTGAAGATTAACAGTAGTGAAGTTTCTGTATTTAGATTGTGTAATGGCATTACAACCAATAGTTTTATTATTGTTTTTGAGAATTGCACTTTATTTTTCTTAATGTTTTTGATTTTGCACAGACAGTAGAAGACAGTAAGTTAAGGTTATCTATGTCAATAACATTATACTTCATCTTGAAAGAATGTCATATGCATTGCATATCATTCAGGGAGGGATCTTTTTCAGGAAGCATGTTTATTTTTCAGGGAGAGCAGGCCTTATGCTTATTTTATGTGAGATTATCTTTTGTGAAAAAAACGGTCAGTGTTTTGACATCAAAATTTAATCTGTGTCTGTATTGCAGATTCAAACCTTAATACCATTTCATAACAGACTGATGGATACTTCCAATGACAGGAAGTCCACTCCACTGTAGATTTAGTCGACTAAAATCTGCTAATATTTGGTCTACTTAACTCGACTAAGACTAAAAGACTTAAGACTAGACTAAGACTAAAACTCTTATGATATTTAGTTGACTAAAACTCGACTAAGACTAAAAGACTTAAGACTAGACTAAGACTAAAACTCTTATGATATTTAGTTGACTAAAACTCGACTAAGACTAAAAGACTTAAGACTAGACTAAGACTAAAACTCTTATGATATTTAGTTGACTAAAACTAGACTAAGACTAAAAGATTTCAGATAGACTAAAATGTGACTAAAACTAAATGGTGTGTTATTCAATAGACTAAGACTAAATCAGCATTTGATGTCAAAATTAACACTGCCACCAAGACAGTGACTCTCTACCTGCAACCTGAACTAAACTAAACACAGCTCTGTGCAGTTGTTGCATTCATATTATTTTGTTCACATGTATGTATAAAAGATAATAGAAAACATGTTCAAATAGCACCAACTACGCAACCGATCCCTACCTGGGTCTCCCCGACTAAGTTAGCCTCCTCCTAACGTTACATGGGTGAGCTGTCTGACTACTGTTCAGAGATACAAAGATTTGTGAAAACATTTAAAAGACTGGGGTGTTTGAGCCCAGGGGGTGTTGGCGACCGCAGGCCTGTGGTCGTCCACGATGGAACCATCTCACAGGTCTCCTCATGTAAATATCTTCTGTTTTTATTGACAACTCATTAGACTGGAAAATCCATGTGGACAGTCTCTGTAGCAGATTACAACGACGACTGCACTTCCTGTGTCAACTTGGACTTCATGGTGTTGATCAAGATGTTTGTTCAGATACGGCATCATATTCAAATACAATAATCATGGCAGCTGGTTCATTACATGTGAAGAGCACTTGTTCCGGACCTTCCTACAACTGAGTGAGTCTAGAACTGAGATCCTTTTATTGGCCCCTCAAATCCTGTCAACCACTTGAAATCAAACTTTGCTAAGATGCTCACTGATGTTCAGCATAAATACTCTGGATACAAGATTCTGTAGTGAGGTTTTGTTCAGTTATCAGCCGACTTCAATTGAGTCCTTTTTGTGTTTGCAAATCCTGAAAAGATGATCCATCCTTTGAACTATGCTTATAAAAGATTATACAACCTGCTGCTACCAGTCTGTTAACAGGAGGAAGTGAAACTGAGAGAAGTGAAAATCCAGAGCTGCGAGGAGACGGAGAGATTGAGGGAGGAGCTAAGCTGTTAGTGAACTATAGAAGAGAGAGGAACTTCCATATTCAGCAGAGTTCAATACACAAAGCAGAAACATTCCCTTTATTCAACATGCTGTCATTGGACTATTATGTACTTTCTCTACTGTTACTATCCATTCTAACAGGTATGTGAGATCCTGCTGAGAAAGTTTCATTACTAACTTTTCTGGATGGGATTCATTTGTTGAGTCTTTTACAACATGAAATAACAGAGTTATCTCTTCCTTCAGGTGTCAGCTGTGAAGAACTCACTGCAGTCAGGAATGAAGAGTTCACTTTAGAAGGCAGCTCTGTTACTCTGTCCTACACATACTCCAAGAGTGCTGCTACCAATGATTATTTCTTCTGGTATCGGCAACATCCAGAAAAACCATCAGAGTTCCTCATCTCACACTCTGCTTCAGGAGCAGTAGGAAATGATCCAGTCCCTGGACTGTCTGTTAAAGTGAGTGATGATAAAACCCAAATGGATCTGCAGATCTCCTCTGCTGCAGTGACAGACTCTGCTGTGTACTACTGTGCTCTGCAGCCCACAGTGACAGGAAACACCAAAACTCTGTACAAAAACCTTTGGAGCAAAGACAACAGAATACTCCACAACGTCCACTAGAGGGAGTCACACACTGTTAAACCTTCAGAGAGAATCACACAACAAATCCTAAAACTTCTAAAGGCTGAGAGACAAACACCAAGGACGTCCTCTCTCTCCACTGCTGTTTTATTCCTAAAATATAAACTGGTTCATACAACCTGACATTTTGGCTCTGAGGACAACGGATCAAAAAAAAATCACAGTTCGGATCGTTTTTCGGATCAGAGCCACGGATCGGATCATTTTTCAGATTAGCAAAAAAAAATAAAAAAGACAAGACAAATAAACATATGTTTTGTCTTTGTTTATTAACACTTTTAAATCATTAAATTAAAATATATAAAATCAAATTAAACTGCACAAGGCATAATATCTTCTTTTTAACTTAATTAATGAAAAACAACTTAAAGTGCAACATAAGAAGGCACATCATCTTCCTAGAATCATGGATAGTGAAATAAAGCCTATGTCCACATCATCAAAGAAGAATAAAAGAAAGAAAGCAAAGCATACCTGAGCTTATAATTTCAAATTCTTTTTCAAAAAGACAAGGATGTCAACATTGTCTGGGGAGTGTGGACCTCTTTGCAGTCACTGTGTCCCCTGCTGCTGAGAACACTCTCTCGGAAGGAACTGAAGAGCCTGGCACAGCGAGATGGCATCTTGCCATCTTGGTCACCACCCACTGTAGTGCTGCTTGCTACCAGGTAGGATGCCACCTCCTCTTTGATGATGTCAGCAGGAGTCTTGCTGTCCATGTGCTGGCAAAGGTCTCTCCAAAAAGCTCTGCCATCGCTGACTTCTGTTGTGGAGTGCGTGTCCAAGTTTGTTGATTAATTAAACCTATTATTTATTTTCATGTTTCATAGATATGAAAAATGTGGCAATAACATTTAATAAAACCAAGCCATTGTTACTGAAAATAAAAAATGTATTTAGATTTAAATTTATCATTTTTAAATAATATCTTTTTCTTTACCTCATCACAGTCTTCAGTGGCCAGACTGCTCACAATCTCAGTGGTGAGGTCACTGTATGTCCTCTGGCGTAGGGCAGGGTCCGTGTGAGACAGGGACTTGGACCTCGGATCCAGGGCAGTAGATCTGTGAAGATAGTCCTGTAGAGGAGGGGGTGAAGTGTATCTGGGCTTCAGGTCCTCTCTAATGGCAGTCTTGACATCTCGAGTGATGGCGCTGTCTTCCACACTTGGAGCCATGGATTGTAGAATCCTTGTTTTCAGCGGCAGGAGATGGTGAGGTTTCAGTGCTCAGCAGAGATGTAACAGTTTTGAGGGGTTTAAGCACCTGGAGGACCTCCTCTGCCACTCTCACATCATCATCAGACAGGGTGACGATGTCTTGACATTTTTCTTCAGGGTCTTGTCGATCAATGCAGAGTATATAGCTGCCTGCTGCTCCAGATAACGCTCCAACATATCATAAGTGGAGTTCCACCTTGTTGGGACATCATGTATGAGCTTATGAGTCGGCAGCTTTAGCATTTCTTGCTTTGTCTTAAGCACATGAGCAGCCGTCGTGCTTCGGTGGAAGTAGGAAACAACCTTCCTGATCCTCCCAAGGAGGCGGTCCATCCTATTGACTGAGATTCCCTTCTGTGATGCCAAATTCACTACATATGCAAAGCACCCTATCTGTGGGCCCAGTCCTGTCTCATTCACTGCTTTTATTTGATTTTTGGCATTGACATGTATTCATGTGTAACCAAGTAATGATCAACCATGAAACGATAGAGGGAAAATTTGACAGACGCAAACAATCTCCCTCTCTGGAGCTGAACATCTACTTTACTCAAATTATTTTTGTAAAGTCCACTCATGATTTACTTTGTCCTAAATTGTGACACAATTGTAATAATGTGAATAATACTGTTTGAGTAAAGTATTGAAATGATTAATTAGTCTGTCATGTGTAATTGAATAGTTGTATATCGTCTGCATAAAGATTGACCTCAGTCAGGACCTTCACATGCTCTGTGAAGAGTCAATGTTACCTTATCAGCCACTTGTTACCTGATGGAAATTATGTCATTTAGTGAAAGAAAGCTCCACAGCAGAGACAAACTCACTATTTGTCAGAGTTTTGAGAGGTAGGAGGGAGGGATTAAGGGAGGCACCAAACTGGGACTCAAGGACAGAAAAGACACAAACTTTCACAGTGGTGTTTGATCCAAAACCAGACAGCTTCTCTTTCTCTTTAAGATGCTATCAGTGAACTTCAGTCTGTTTGTGACTTTGTTTCTGCTCACAATAAGAGGTAGGTGAGATCATCAACATTAAGAGAGCTTCAATTATAGAAACCTTTAGATTGTAAAGTTAGAGTTATCTCTTCCTTCAGGTGTCAGCTGTGAAGAACTCACTCCAGTCAGGAATGAAGAGTTCGCTTTAGAAGACAGCTCTGTTACTCTGTCCTACAAATACTCTAAACAAGCAACTGGTAGTGATTATTTCTTCTGGTATCGACAATATCCAGGAAAACCACCAGAGTTCCTCATCTCACACTTTGGAACAAAAAATGCAACAAACTCTAGATGGTCTGCTAAAGTGAGAGATGATAAAACACATCTGGATCTGCAGATCTCCTCTGCTGCAGTGACAGACTCTGCTGTGTACTACTGTGCTGTGAGGCCCACAGTAACAGGAAACACCAAAACTCTGTACAAAAAACCTTTGGAGCAACGACAACAGAATACTCCACAACGTCCACTAGAGGGAGTCACACACTTAAACTTTCAGAGAGAATCACACAACAAATCCTAAAACTTCTACAAATTGAGAGACAAACACCAAGGACGTCCTCTCTCTCCACTGCTGTTTTATTCCTAAAATATAAACTGGTTTATACAACCTGACATTTAGTGCTGAGGACAAATAAGACACATACTGATAATGAATAACTTTAAGTGACTCTTAATATATTTTTGCTGATAAAACCCAGTGGACCAACACCAGCAGAGGACATGGCACCCAAACTTCATCCTGGACTTAAAGTAACTTGGATTCTGTGTCTCTCCACTTGTCCTCCAGACACTGGGACCTGGATTTCATCTAAAAGAGGACTCTGGACCACTGAGCCACGGTCCAGTTCTTTTCCTCCTTAGCCCAGGTAAGACTCTTCTGACTCTGTCTCTGGTTCAGGAGTGGCCTGACACTAGCAATGTGACACATGAAGCTCATTTCCTGGACCCGTCTGTGCCTGGTGGATCTCGATGACTCCAGCCTCAGTCCACTCCCTGTGAAGCTCCTCGTCGCCCCTGTTGCTTGTGAACCTTTTCCTACCACACTTTAACCTTCCAGTCAACTTTCCACGAACATGCTTTGATCCAGCTCTCTGTGAACAGCCAGCCCTTTCAGCAGTGACCTTCTGTGGCTCCTTGTGGACAATGAGTGTCTTCTGGACAACTGTCAAGTCAGACGTCTGAACCAGACAGAGATTAAAGGCTCTTCTCAGGTCCACATTTACGTTACATTTAGTCATTTAGCTGACGCTAAAGAGACTTAAAATTGCTATACATGTCGCACGCCTGACTTACAGCAAGCTGAGGCAGGCCATGGTCCACACAGGCAGACAGTCCAAAGGAAGCAGGCAAAAAACAAAATCCAAAAGGTCAAATACATCAAGAAGAAGAAACACTGGGAAATGGCTAGAAAGCTTCATTAGTAGACGAAGACGAAGCGCCACAGACAAGGAAAATATACAGACTAAATACACAAGTGAGGGGAGATTAAGTAGACACAGGTGGAACTAATGACGACAGGACAGCCAATCATACAGGCGGACACACAAAGGCAGGAAGTAA
Source organism: Micropterus salmoides (assembly GCF_014851395.1). Taxonomy (NCBI): domain Eukaryota; kingdom Metazoa; phylum Chordata; class Actinopteri; order Centrarchiformes; family Centrarchidae; genus Micropterus; species Micropterus salmoides. The sequence goes on along the minus strand of NW_024040485.1, from coordinate 34,309,369 downwards.
TGTGAGGATGGATATTTAGTAAAACAGGACTTAAAATCAAAAAACTCAACCACGAACCATGTCAATAATATGTTGTCTTAAAACACATTGTGATTGGTTTATGGAATAGATCAAGGGTATTCAATTAGAATTCAAAGAGGTCCAGTTAGAGAAAATTTCCCAAAGCATTTTCATTCAGTACCATAACATATAGTTGTATCAACATATGTTTTTATCAACAACGGACTGTCAAATAAAATAATATTTCAGTCAGTTTTCACATCAAACTAAAGGGATAATAAATAACTAGTCTAATAAAAAAATCTAAATTTAAGTAAACTAAAGTGCCAAATGTTTTAGAAAAAATGAAATAAAAAGTGTAGCTTGAAATGATGAAGTGTAGTCTTAACCAATTTTATAATAAACACTCAACACATCTTAACAACTGAACAGCTGTAATGCCTCCTCTTCTCTTTCATTCCCTCTTACAGAGCTACCACTCCTACTTTCTCTTGTTCAGTGAGAAACATGAGCTCTAGTTTCTCCTGCCAGCTAGGATTGGAGATCTATGAGATAATCTGGTTCTGAACTGCCCGTGGGAGGAATGTACATATAAAAATCTGTACATTCTTGATTAAAAGCCATGTGAAATCTCTTTTCCCTTTCGTCTCCTCAATTCGTGTGTGTTTCCAAAACGTCTCTGGTGAATCTGGCGGACTCGACTCGCAAGCATTGGTATGCACAGATTTGATTGGCTGAGCAGCGTCACATGAGACAATTGAAGCACATGCGATTGGTCTGTGAGTTTCCTGGGCTGCTAAACCAGTACAGTAAATGCTATAAAAGCTGCGCAGGTTAAAATAGAAATGCTCCGTCACAAGGTAGTAGGTCTCATTAATAAATCGGTTGTAGGTCGGCAGTCCGGAGAGGACAGCAGCTGGGTCCGGATCCGGACCGCGGTCCGCCTATTAGTGACCTCTGGAATAGATGATACAAATAAACTTGACTTGATCTCAGCATCCAGCTGTGAGCTCCATTTTCTTTAAAGGTTCAGTGTGTAATTTTTCTGACAATCTATTGACAGAAATGCAATATAAGATCCTGTTAAGGCCCCTCCCCCTTCCTGCTTCCTTCTCCTGCAGGAGACTGCAGGCAGGGAGGCTGATTGGGCTGGGCAATCACCTGTGCAGCTCTACCTTTAGAGCTTATTTAGCCAGGACTGATCAGGCCCTTCGAGGGAACTCGAACTGCGTCGGTTACGACACTATGGGAATGCCTCTAGGCGAAGCAGGTCTGAACGTGAATGAAATCACTCCAATCCTATTGGCTTGTTGCTAGAACGGTAAGGTGTGATGGAATAACCGGAGGAGTATAAAGCACACCTGTACACACTCATTATTAGCTTTTTTCTATTCAGCAGGCGCTCTGTATGTTGTTTGAAGAAAGCGCCAGTCCTACAAGCAGTGTGTCTTACCTGAAGAAGAAGTCTACCAGCATGTCCGGCAACCAGATGTACAGAAGGTGTGTTTTTTTTTTTTTCCTTTTTTTCTTGCCCTCGGTACATCACGGATGGAAATTCTCATGAGATGTGTGTCTCATGTTTGGGGATGGAGCACGCCCGGGCAGCTCTTGAGGGGGGCTGCCTGCGCCCGTTGCGAAGCCCTTTCCGTGCGGGTACTGAGGGACAGCATGGCTGTCTTTTCCGAGGATGGCCGGATGTGTTTTCCCCGTGGTGCGGGCCCTGCGGCCGCTGAGGTGGCCCGGCGGCTTCACTCATGGGGTTCACAGCGTGATCTGTCGGTTTCGGGACGGCTGAGGCTTATTCCGACCTTCATCCGCTGGCTCCGACGCTTCCTTTCCTCGTTCGGGAGCCCGTTCTCGGCTTCTCCCGCTCGCGGTTTGGATCCGGAGACGCTGCAGCAATCCGACTCCGAGGAGGCGGAGGTGCTCAGCGCAGTGGACGATGACTTCCGGGTGTCGGGGCGGCGTCATCTGGCGGCGCCCGACTATGATGTGCTGCTGGAGGTGGTGACTAGAGCCGTGGCTAAGCTCAACATCAACTGGCCACAGGAGGAGCAGACACCACAGGCTAGTGGGAAGCTTGATGAAAGGTTTCTTAAGCACCACGCACCACCTCCACGCCGGTCTCTGCCATTCTTTACTGATTTACATGATGAACTGAGTAATCATGGGGCAGACCCTTCTCTACACGGCTTTCCACACCCCGATCACTGAACTACAGTAATGTGATGGGGGTTAGGGACTGTGGTTATGGGAGGATGCCTCGGGTGGAGGATGCGCTTGCGAGCTATCTCTCCCCTCGACTTGCGTCCTCCCTGGAGGAGCCGGCGTTACCCTCCAGCCATGTCGCACCAAATCTACGCTCGTGGGGAAGGCGTACATGGCAGCGGGCCAGGCAGGCAGGCGAGCTTGCTCACCATGGCGGTGCTTCAAGCCTACCAAGCCGGCCTGCTGCAGGAGATGGTTCAGAGGGGGGGTCCCTCTGAGGAAGATCTGGTGGAGCTTCGCAGAACCACGGAGCGTTAGACGCAGGGCGAAGCGTTCCGCCAGTACCTCCCTCGCCGGTCTGGACCCAAGGCAGTTGAGGCTGCGAGGCGTAGGTCCCTTCCCTCTACGAGCTCCTACAGGGAGGAGAGGAAGCAGAGTTTCGCTTCTCGGGGGCCCCCCGAGGAGCTGAGGGCAGCGAGGCGGCGCTCTCACCCTCAGCCTTCTGAGAGACGCGATCTGAGGACCGTCATCCAGTCCCGACAGAGCTCAGGGAAGACCGGGGTAGGGGAGTCTTTCTCCCCTCCCGCACCCCCCCCGGAGGCCGATCGAGGTCCCCTCCGCCGTGGCAACGGGTGATGTTATCCCGCCGTTTACACATTCAGGACGCACCTGCCACCATCGAGTCCACGCCGTACTGCCTGCCCTGAGGGTCTGCAGTCAGGCTCTAAGGAGTTTCCTGCCCGATCTCCAAGGCCACCACATCCTGGTTTGTTCCAGACAACACAGCGGTGGTGGCCTATCTGAATCACCAGGGCGGTCTGCGCTCGCGCCCTCTGTACAGTCTGGCGCGTCAGATCCTCCTGTGGTCCCAGCAGAGGTTACTATCGCTCAGGACGATGTATCTCCCGGGGACGCAGAATTAGGGAGCAGACCTGCTGTCGAGGCAGGGGCCGAGGCCCGGGGAATGGAGACTTCACCCCGAAGTGGTGGAGCTCTTGTGCGAAGAGTTCGGCCCCATAGACGTGGATCTGTTTGTGTCTCAAGAGACTACGCACTGCCCGCTATGGTTTTCTCTCGTTCCTCCAGCCCCATTGGGTCCGGACACCATGGTACATTCGTGGCCGAGGCTACGTCTGTACGCTTTTCCCCCAGTCGCTCTGCTTCCCGGGGGTTCTGGAGTGGGTCCCGCCAGGACAATGTCGGCCTACTGCTCGTAGCCCCGTTCTGGCCAACCCGGGTGTGGTTCTCGGACATCATGTTGCTCCTGGACGGCCCGCCGTGGCGGGTCCCTCTGAGGAGAGACCTGCTGTCCCAGGTGCAGGGCCGGGTTCTTCACCCTTGCCCCGCCATATGGCGACTGTGGGTCTGGCCCCTGAGGGGGCACAGTACCTAGAGGCGGGTCTAACAGCCGGAGCAGTCGAGACCCTCCTGAGCTCCAGGGCCCCGTCCACACGGAGGATGTACGGCCTGAAGTGGAGTGTTTTCTCCACATGGTGTAGGGAGCGGTCGGTGGACCCTGTTACCTGCCCGGTGGTTCAGGTACTTGAGTTCCTCCAGGACCGGTTCTCTGCTGGTCTTTCCCCTTCCACCCTCAAGGTGTACGTGGCAGCTATTTCGTCTTTCCACACCCCTCTGAGGGAGGGGTCCTTGGGGAAACTTCCCTTGGTTGTACGTTTCCTCCGTGGTGCCCGGAGGATGAGACCTGCGACTCGGTCCAAGGTTCCCACTTGGGATCTGGCAGTGGTTCTTGGGGCGTTGGCTGAGGCCCCCTTCGAACTCCTGGAGTCAGCTGAGGCTAAGCACTTGACCCTCAAGATGGCCTTTCTCCTTGCTATCACCTCTCTGAGGAGGGTGGGGGATCTCCAAGCACTTTCGGTTTCCCCGCAAAGCCTGGAGTTTGCCCCGGGGAATATTAGGGCTATCCTGCACCCTCGTTCAGGATACATCCCTTAAGTGCCTTCTTGTGCGGCAGGGTCCACAGTGCTGCAGGCATTTCATCCTCCACCTCATGTGACGGCGGGAGGACGAGAGACTTCATCTGCTCTGCCCTGTCAGAGCACTGAGTATTTACACTCTGAGGTCCTCCCGTGGGAGGAAGGCTGACCAGCTGCTAGTGTGTTTTGGGTCTCCCAGGGCCGGGCTCCCTGCATCCAAACATCCTTATAGCAACTGGATTGTTCAGACTATTTCCCTGGCCTATCAGGTGCGTGGTTTGCCTTCACCTGTGGCTGTGAGGGCTCATTCTACCAGAGGCATGGCGGCCTCTCGAGCCCTCCTTTCCGGGGCCTCTTTGCAGCATGTTTGTTTAGCGGCTGGCTGGGCCACTCCGCACACACTCATTCGGTTTACAGTCTTGACCTTCCTTCGGCACCTGGCACTCGTGCGCTCTCCTCTTAGTCGTGCCACTTTACTGCACACTGGGGCAAGGGGTTTTCGGCACGGTTTAGTGGGTATCTCGTTCCCATAGTGTCGTAACCGACGCAGTTCGAGTTCCCTCGAAGGGGAACGAGACACTGCGTCGGCCCGCTGCACCTCACTCCCCGCCTGAAGCGCCTGCTTCATAGTTTAAGCTAATGATGAGTGTGTACAGGTGTGCTTTATACTCCTCCGGTTATTCCGTCACACCTTACCATTCTAGCAACAAGCCAATAGGATTGGAGTGATTTCATTCACGTTCAGACCTGCTTCGCCCAGAGGCGTTCCCATAGTGTCGTAACCGACGCAGTGTCTCGTTCCCCTTCTCGGAGAACCAGGGTTACATACGTAACCCGAGACGTTCTCTTTCCTCCTAGGCCGCCGTCTTACCGGGTTTGTCCTTTGTCCTGACGACATACACATATCTTGACAGTCATACTTTGCCACACCACATGTTTTTGATGATTATTTGACCTTTCTTTTACTTTTATAACAAATCATATCTTTGGCATGCAAACCTATTGTGTCTCCCCTCCTTTTGTCAGGGGCTAAGAGCTGGCTTGTGACCATAACTATGTTTTCAGCGGGGACTAGAGACGGACTCGAGTCGCAAATTTGAAGACTTGACAAACAGACAAAAGACTTGACTTTGAGTTGGTATTCATGACTTCAGACAGATGACTTGAAAATGACTTAATTTTTTTATTATATATTTTCTAATTCCAATGTTTGCGCCTAATCCTGCAACTATGTGTACTTTCACGTAGCAGTCCGGATCTCCGTGACAGCGGAGATGCAAAAGACTATAAAAGGATTATATTGTCGATGACAGTAGGAAGAAAAGAACAGTGATGTACAAGGTCTGCAGCTCAAAAATCAGTGACACGACCACCACAACATCCAACTTCATCCGTCAATATAGAACCAATAAAGAAAGGTACGTTACATGACTGTGGCTTGTCAGCTGACTTACAGGCTGGTCGAATGCATAGAAAGCTAGCATTAAGTTTAAGCTACACCCAGTTGTTTGGCTGCAGTTTGTAACTTTATGTGAAAACCTCTTAACATTCATGGTGGTAACAGGTCGTGATGACAGCTTTCGTTATGTGCCCACAACTGCACATATGCTAACTTCATACTCATATGATCCGCTGATTGAAAGAAAGCTTATGATTCGACCAATACAAACCATTTCAAGATAAAATCACCACAGCGGGTAAAAGCGCCTCTGTCAGACCAACCAGTACAATCAAAATTGACGCGACTCAACTGTGAAGCCTCAAAGGTCGATGATATTCCAACAAATATGGTCTTGTTGTCAAAGGTCCAGACAATCCAATCTAGTAAAAACATTTAGTCCAAAACACATAAACACACCATAATAACTCCGATTTGCATGTAAACAAATACGATCTCTATTGAAATTAGCTTCTGAACTCTGACCTTTCGACTGACACCCACTTTGACCCAATAGGAGCTCACATGTCCTTTTCACAGTCTACAGTAGCCAACGAGAGCCCGCGCCGGAGGAAAGCCCCTGTTATTTTGTGGGTAGGCCGAGCCAATTGTAACCAATTGTGCCGATGACTGGCACTTCCTGTAGCCAATAAAATTCTGAAAATAACGATATCCAGCTTTAACTTAAAAAAAACACATCTGCGTCAATCTCCGGCGTGATGCAGCAGCAGCCGCTTGCCGCCAAGGGGCGGTGCTGTTTTTGAAAAAAATACGCTATAACATACCCAACAACAATTTTTACAGGAATGCGAAGAGCTTACCGTTACTGACACGTGTTTCTATTACTGTATTTTTCTACCCCATTTCAATAATCAGCGAAGCCAATAGTAGACTAAATAATAGGAACACCTTTGTGTTGTGTTCATTACAGTTAGAACAGAAACTCACTACGTCTTCCAAAATGATCAAACAGTTGAATTACCACCTCTCTTAAACTGTTTCAACATAAACTGAATTCCTAAGAATTTAATTTGACTTTTCTCAGTAACTTGGGACTTGCTTGTGACTAGGACACATGATTTACTCCGACCTCTGGCCGACACCACCGAGCTGGTTTTGGAGATCCTTATGTGTTCTGAACAGGCTTCATATTTTAGCCCTTTATCTGGAGAAGTTGTGGACAGGCTGGCAAACTGACAGGCCTTTAATATGATGCTGATACCATATTAAAAACATTCACTAATTGATCCTAATTGTCACACTAGGAAAGGAGAGAGTGAGGAAAATGTGTTGAGTGTAAAGTTGTCAGTCGGGGAATAACACAGGGCTGTGAATGAGCCCCGTCACTGTGATCAGGCTCCTCCTTCTAATCCACCAACTTAGTGTTGATGAAAACTAAACAGAGAGATCACAGCCTTCTTTATACTTGCTGGAGCTCACAGTTCCTCAACACTGCAGATATGACGCCTCTGTTCATCTCAGTGTTGCTGGCTGCTGTGTGCCTTGGTATGAACACAACTCTGGTTCTCTGATATCAATCCAACATTGACATGATTCTTTAACAGCACACTGATACTGTTTGTTGCTGTTTTACAGAATGCAGAGCACAAAAAGACAACGTGCTGCAACCAGAAGGAGACGTGACTGCTGCTGAAGGAGAGACAGTAACACTTGGCTGTCTATATAACAGCAGTACAACAAATGATTATCTCTTCTGGTACAAACAGGATGGAAACAACAGCCCTGAATTCATACTGAGCCGCGTTCAACGGGACGAAGGGAAAACAGCAGACAAGTACAAGGAGAGATTTTCATCCACACTGGATTCCACCTCTAGATCAGTTCCTCTGAAGATCCAGAAGCTTCAGCTGTCTGACTCTGCTGTGTACTACTGTGCTCTGCAGCCCACAGTGACAGGAAACACCAAAACTCTGTACAAAAACCTTTGGAGCAAAGACAACAGAATACTCCACAACGTCCACTAGAGGGAGTCACACACTGTTAAACTTCATTTTCTGATCCAGTCTGGATTCTTCTCTCTCGTGAGACCCAGCTGTGATGAAGAGCTTCAGAAATGAAACTACTGTGAAATATGAGTCTCCTCCTACTGACTGCAGAGCTGCTTCATGGCAGAGAACTCTTTGATTCCAGCTGTGAACATCAGACCAAACACAACTGACAGAACGTATTCATACTGAACATTCAGTTCCAGCATTTCTCCTCTGTCAACATGGAGAAACTCGCTGCACTTTTGTTCTTTTCAGCTCTCGTAGGTACGAGTGTTTCTGACAGTGAGTGCTGGTTTTAAATGATGGATGTCTGCCTTTGGAACAGAACTCTGAATCTAACATGTTGTTTCCCTCACTAGGTAACACCTTGGAAGATGATATTACTGCCAGCAGAGCTGAAGTGTTCTCATCAGAGGGCCGTAGTGTTACTCTGTCCTGTAGCTATTCAGTTAAAGCCGAGAATCTCCAGTGGTATCGTAGGCTGTTAACAGACAGATGCTGTGTCCTCTATGAAAAGTCTGGATCCTCACTGTGCTGCATTATTCTACACCAGGGGTATTCAATTAGAATTCAAAGTCTCCAGTTAGAGAAAATTTTCACATCAAACTGGAGGGATAATAAATAATAACTAGACTAATAATAAATTCTAAATTTAAGTAAACTAAAATAAAGTGCCTAATTTTTTGAGAAAATGAAATAAAAAGTGTAGCTTGAAGTGATGAAGTGCAGTCTTAACCAATTTTATAACACACACTCAACACATCGTAACAAATAAACAGTTGTAATACCTCCTCTCCTCTTTCCCTCCCTCTTACAGAGCTACCACCTCCCTACTTTCTCTTGTTCAGTGAGAAACGTGAGCTCTAGCTTGTCCAGCTAGCATTGGAGTTCTATGAGATATTCTGGCTTTGAACTGCCCGTGGGATGAATGTACATGTAAAAATCTGTACATTCTTGATTAAAAGCCATGTGAAATCCCTTTTCCCTTTCATCTCCTCAATTCCTGTGTGTTTCCAAAACGTCTTTGGTGAACCTGGCGGACTCGACTCGCAACCATCGGAATGCACAGATTTGATTGGCTGAGCAGCGTCACATGAGACGATTGGAGCACGTGCGATTGGTCTGTGAGTTTCCTGGTCCGCTAAACCAGTACAGTAAATGCTAGAAAAGCTGGGTTTAACACAGCCCCTGCTAAAAAAGGAAAATCTCAACCCCTCTGTTCTCTCAGGTCCATCTCTAAACTGTCTCTTATCTAAAGTCCTGGACAAAGTAGTTTTTACCCAGCTGCAAACATTTCATTGATAATAATGTTTATGAAAAGTTCCAGTCCGGCTTCAAACCCTGTCACAGCACTGAAACAGCACTTTTAAGAGTTTTAATGACTTGATTTTAACTGACTCAGGAGTCTCTGCCGTCCTAGTGCTCTTAGACCTCATGGCTGCCTTTGACACTGTTGACCACTCAATCCTCTTGTCACGGGTGGAAAATTGAGTGGGAATCAAAGGTACTGCACTTAGGTGGTTTCAATCCCATCTAACTGATCGGAGCTTCTCTGTCCACCTCGGTGATTATTCCTCTGAGACAGCCCCATTTACTTGCGGTGTCCCTCAAGGTTCTGTCTTAGGCCCCATCTTATTTTCTTTGTATTTGCTGCCCCTGGCCTCCATTTTTGAGAGGTATGAGGTCTCTTTCCACTGTTTTGCAGATGATATTCAAATTTATTTGCCCCTGAATGTAAAAGCAAAGGGCTCACTGCAGCCCCTGCTTGACTGTATGAAGGACATCTAAACGTGGATGAACCTAAATTTCCTCAACCTAAACGGAGACAAGACAGAGATCATAGTGTTTGGACACCCTGAACTGCTTGATGTAGATTCTCTCGGCCCTTTAACTTCAAACAGCCGCTCAACTGTGAGGAGTCTTGGTGTTGTATTGGATAGTGTGTTTAAATTTGATAAACAGATATCCGCCACTGTTAGATCCTACTTTTTCCAGTTGAGAACTATAGCTAAGGCAAAGGCCTATCTCCCTCCTAAAGATGTGGAGAGGGTGATTAATGCCTTCATAACTTCCCGCCTTGACTATTGCAACTCCTTATATGTGGGCTTAGACAAGTCATCTACTCAGCGCCTGCAGTTAGTCCAAAATGCTGCTGCCCGCCTCCTGACAGGAAAGAAGAAGAGGGACCACATCACACCTGTGTTGCGCTTCCTCCACTGGCTTCCTGTTCATTACAGGATTGATTTTAAAATCTTACTTTTAACTTTTAAATGCCTTAATGGATTGGCTCCATTGTACTTAACGGAGCTTCTTCACGTTCATACTGCAGCTAGAGTGCTGAGATTCACCTATTTCCTCCTCCTGGATGTACCCAGTAGCAGACTTAAACCAGAGGTGAGACTTAAAATGCCCCCCCAGATGCTTAAGACCACCACTGGTGCTACCATCCAAAGAGGAAGACTGGAGAGCTTTCTGTCATCACATCTAACAACTATGGGGACACTAGGTTCTGAAATGTGAGCATTTTGCCAAATGCAAGTATCAGATCGCGACTCTGTATGAGCAGAAACTTAATATTGATTGAGTCTGACTGGAATAGGAGGCAAAAGAACCTGATCAGGACGTCCCTAATGAAATGTCCTCCATGTTCCCAGAATAGAGAGCAGGTCTTCAGGTAGGCTTCCTTCTAGTGGGACCTGCCTCGGTCTCACAGTGGTGTGAAGAACTGAAAGTGGACATTCAGGAAACATTTCTCTGAGGCAGAGCTGCTCTGGATGCACAAATAATCTCACTGGCTGAACTGACCTTTGGTAGACAGCCAATCTCTAAAAAGGGGATTCTCTGGCCCCGCCCACTGAAGTCCAACTCAACCAATGAGATTCTTTGCGTCTCCAGAGCAGAAATGTTTGAGGAACTAAAAGCACAATCAGCTTGATGTTGAGGAGAAGGGCTGTGCAGCAGAGAGGCTGTTTAGTTTCTTCATTCTACTGCAGTGGAAGAACATTGCTCATCTGCTGTCTGTCTGGCTTTAACAACTCCAAAGACATGTTGCTTTACCTCTTTTTACTTTGCTCTCACTTCATAGGTGAGTGTTGGAACACAGATGAAAGGCTCATTAACCTGCTGGATTAACCAGATATTTGGTCTACATTTCAGAACTAGAGGTTTCTCTGTGGAAGGGAACAACTTCCATGATAGAAACAGACATGTGGTTTATTGAATGAATCCAGAAAGTCAAGAACCTCCATTGAGTCTCTTGATGTTAGAATCTCTTGCAGACTAACTGACATGAATGACTCATTTTGCAGCCCTGGGTTCCATGAACAGCATAACGCCAGAAAGTCCTGAAGAACATGTTGCAGAGGGAGGAAACATCAACCTGACCTGTAAATATGAGGGTGCTATCTACAGTATCCAGTGGTACCGACAATACCAGAGATCCAGACCAGAGTTCCTGCTCTCCATCACAGAGAGTGGATCGATTTATCCAACTGGTTCAGTTTTCTCAGCTCACATTAATAAAGAAGAGAAACGTGTGAATCTGGAGATCATCTCAGCTAAAGTGACAGACTCTGCTGTGTACTACTGTGCTCTGCAGCCCACAGTGACAGGAAACACCAAAACTCTGTACAAAAACCTTTGGAGCAAAGACAACAGAATACTCCACAACATCCACTAGAGGGAGTCACACTGTTAAACTTCAGTGTGATGATGAAGTCTGGATTTGTTGAAGTGGTGATAGAAGCAACTTTAAATGAAGCACTACAGATAAAACACAATAAACAAAAACAGACAGAACAGAATTTGAATCATGTATATCCATAATACTTCCAAAGTATCTCCAATTCCACTCTAGCAGACTGTTTTCACAGACAATTGAAACACACCCCTGAAGGGCCTTTTTTTGTTAGTGACTGTAACCACTGCAAGCTGAAGCTGTGCTGCCTGGTTTGAAGCAATATCTAGACTGTAATACTAAACCCACATTTGCACCTCTCACCATAATGTTGTCCATTTAATTCCCACCTACAAGTCCCTGCTCAAAAGCAGGAGAGCACAAGTAAAAGTGTACATGTTTGGAACAATGATGGCATTGAGACCTTAAAAGGCTGCTTTTCCTGTAACAGCTGGGACCTCTTCCATAGCCTGGGCTTAGAGGAGGCAACAGGCACCATCTGCAGTTTTGTAGAGATGATGTGTTAACCAAGGTTATTATAGTTTTGGATTTTTCATTAGTTTTTATTTTTATTTCGTTTTTATTAGTCTTAGTTTAGTTTTAGTCTTTGTCGCTGCACGATGCAGCTCAGTTCAATTTAGTTTTTTCACAAAACATTAAAATACAAGGACAATCAGAACTATTTGTGAAAAGGGACACCCTTTTTCAAGCTAGCTATCTATCTATATACTGGGGATGGTGATGGCGCATAGATAAGATGCTTGCCTTTGGTGTGGGAGACCTGGGTTCGATTCCCACTGTGAGACATCCACCATTGTGTACCTGAGCAAGACACTTAACCCCTCGCTGCTTCAGACCTGTGACCTCTGACATGTAAAGCAATTTAAGTCGCTTTGGATAAAAGCGTCCGCTAAATGTATTGTCTAAATAAATACTATAAATAAATGAAGCACATGCAATCTACAGTATAATTTTTAACCTACATACAGAAAACCCTCAGATACTCAGTGGTCCCAAGAAATTCATTACCTCTATCATTCTTGGTTAAATGGGTGAAATACAATAAATGGAGGAGAAATACAATTGATGGAGAGCTAAGAAATTGGAAGATAGCGGAGGCCCCCCTTGGAGCCACGAACAACAGGTCTCTAGCAGCCTGAAGGCAAGTCTGACTGGAAAGCAGTTTGTTAATCAAAAAAAGGTATTAAAACAATGTGAAGCACAAAGAGACAGGCTGGCTGAGATATCAATGACCCCGTGAAACACACACTAGCTGACATGCAGTAAATATAATGACCAGCAGACAGTTGACCCAGCAGCAAGGGGAGCTCGCACTCAATGTACAAGGGGCAAGTTCGTCTTACATGCAGGATGAGCTCCAAGCCAGACCATCAGAACAGAACAAGGAAATAAAACCACCAAGCAGTGTTAATTTCATTGACGAAGACTATGATGAAAAATATCGTCAACGAACCTTTTTCACAGACGAAAACTAAATAAAAACTAAATAAAAAGTCAGATATGATGACGAAGACTGTGACGAAATATAACTGACACTTTAGTCAACGAATAAAAATTAGACAAAAATATTAGGGAGGGACGAATGGAGAAGAGATTCAATCATCACTACTCTTTTTGTGGGACAAGTTTGGAAGAAATCCAATCAGAGCGAATCTCATGGCCGCCTGTAAACCGTGTGGAGCAAAAATCTCTGGGAAAAACACCACCAACTTGAAGCGACATTTACAGACGACTCATCCGGAAATACACGCGAAAGTAAGCATACATGCTAAGCTTGTTTTATCAGATAAACCACCGTGTTTCCGCTAAACTTGGAATAAAATAGAAGCTAAAGGAAACCAGCTTGAGCTATATTGATTAGACGATTGTCTCGCTGAATTAATATGAGCATAAATATTAAATGTCCTCAAATTGAATCAAATGTGTAAAATGTGTATTATAGTAACGTTAGATGTTGTGGCGTTATATGACTGGACGAAGGGTGTGTGAGTGAGAGACAGAGAGAGAGGGAGAGATCTGAGGAGATTGGGCAAAAAAAAAACCAACTTGATTTCCCCTTTATTCACCCTCACAGATACAGAAGACATCTGATGACAAAGATGACCGTAGGCCAAGTGGAAATAAAGCTAGTGCTGCTAGTGCAACCCAGCAGCAGGCCATCTCTACAGCTTTCCTAAGTTCTTCAAAGTACAAAACTGAATGGAAGGAACAACAGACCAAGGAGCAGGCCATAGCTAGATGGATTGGACGCACAGGTTTACCACTCACAACAATTGAAGACGAGGACTTTGTGCTAATGATGGAGATAGTAGATAGGAGACTAACAGTTCCAAAGAAAACTAAAATGAGCTATTTGATTGAAACACAGTATGAACATGAAAGACAAAATTCAAAGAGAGACTGGCTGCTGCCCGGAGAGTTTCCATTGGCCTTGACTTGTGGACAAAAAAAGGACTGACAGCCTCCTTCCTTGCTATAAGCGCACGCTACTTTTGTGTTGAACAAAGTAAACCTGTACACAATTGTTGGCCCTTGAACAAGTAGCTCACCCACACACTGCACAGTCTATTAAGGCATGTGTGGACAAATGTATGCAAGAGTGGGGCATACCAAAGGAGAAGATCCTGACGGTAAAACGGACAATGGGAGTAACATGGTGGCAGCCTTTAAAAACACCACAGCAGAAGAAACCAGCTCTGAGGATGACTCCCCTGGGTCCACGATGGAAAGTGACTCTGAAATTGATGACCAGCGGTGAGCCATGTTTAGTTTATTCTTTTACATCACAGTCAATTATCACATGAATGGTTTTCCCCCTGCCACACACTACATATATACAGTATGTACAGACACACACCAGCCAATTTATTAGGTTAGACTTCTATGGTTGTCTTTTCTTCTTGTTATTAGGTACCATCATGTCGACATGGTGGTGATGTGGTGAAGCTCTTTCGCAAGTCCTCAGTTGCAACACAGAGGTTATCGGACCACTGTGGTGTTATTGTTGTAAATGACTGCCCCACACGCTGGTCAAGCACATTCAACATGGTCGCACGACTCCTCACAGTCAAAGATGCAGTCTGTCAAATCACAAATGACATGGGATGGGACAGTTTGCTTACTAGTGAGTGGCAAAAGCTTTCATCATTGCATGACTTACTGCTGCCTTTTGCGGAACACACTAAAACCCTCCAGAGTGACACTGCATCTATGTCCTTAGTGGTTCCTGCCCTCTTTGATCTGCTGAGCCGCCTAACTGACTTTGCAGAGAACACTCGGTACAGAGACCTTGCCACTCTTGCAGAGAAAATGAGATCAAATCTGAACCAGCGTTTTGCTTGCCTCTTGGATTCAACCGATGAAAAGTTCTCAGCACTTGCAGCAGCTGCCTGCTTTGTCAACCCAACTGTCTGTGAAATCCTTGTTAATGTTGATGTGGCTGATGGAAATATCCAGGAACTGCTGAAACAGGCAGAAGACTATGTGGTCAAATGCACTTTCCCACACACAAGACAGGAGGACCAGTCTGAAGATGATGCAGAAGAAGAGGTTATTGAGGAACCAGAAGCAGCGCCATCCTCAAAGCAGCCGGTGTTTAGGTTCCTCTCAAAATGCTGCACCACGAGGCCTAAACAGAAAACCTCCACAACCAGCATCAGGCGGCAGATCATCAAGTACAAGGAAGAACTTTCACATCCCATCACTGCGGACACAGGAACAGACTTGTGGTTGGATAAGAGTGACAGTTTTTATCACAGTTTAAAACCTTTCGCGTTAGACTTGTTGGCTATGCCAGCTTCTCAAGCTTTGCAGAGAGGGTATTCAGCATCACAGGTGACCTCACAAGAGGACGGCGCAACAGAGGAAGGGTTACACTGGAGCGAAGTGCTTTCCTTAAAATGAACAGAAACAAATAGAACTGTTGTATTCACTGCTATTTACAGCATTTCCTGAAGTAGTATATGCACAGCTTGAAAGTTATTTGTTTTGTTTTTTGTTTAATATGAGAGCAGAGAGATTTTTTCGTTCCATGCAATAATGGCATTACAGCTCAGCATGTAATTCACTGATACTTGATACTTCTTTTAATTATTAACAGAAGATTATTTCATTTTGTGTGCAATGACATTACAACCAATACATATTATCTTTTACATGTTTTGTTTTCAAATCTCTTTGATTTTGCACACAATGCACAGAGTAATAGAGGATGAAGAAGAAGATGATGCTTACAGAGTTTTTTAGTTTAATGTGACATTTACCTGTATGAGAGCAGGGTTTTTTATTTACTTGAACATTAGGGAGGATGTCTTTGGTAGTGCGTGCAATGGCATTACAGCCAATACATCTTTTATTCTACATTAGAGAATTGCACTAATCTGTTCAGTTTAAAGCCTAGCAGTTATTTAACGTCTCTTGAGGTACGTGAAGATTAACAGTAGTGAAGTTTCTGTATTTAGATTGTGCAATGGCATTACAACCAATAGTTTTATTATTGTTTTTGAGAATTGCACTTTATTTTTCTTAATGTTTTTGATTTTGCACAGACAGTAGAAGACAGTAAGTTAAGGTTATCTATTTCAATAATATTATACTTCATCTTGAAAGAATGTCATATGCATTGCATATCATTCAGGGAGGGATCTTTTTCAGGGAGCATGTTTATTTTTCAGGGAGAGCAGGCCTTATGCTTATTTTATGTGAGATTATCTTTTGTGAAAAAAACACGGTCAGTGTTTTTGACATCCAGAATTAAATAAAAATTTAATCTGTGTCTGTATTGCAGATTCAAACCTTAATACCATTTCATAACAGACTGATGGATACTTCCAATGACAGGAAGTCCACTCCACTGTAGATTTAGTCGACTAAAATCTGCTAATATTTGGTCTACTAAAACTCGACTAAGACTAAAAGACTTAAGACTAGACTAAGACTAAAACTCTTATGATATTTAGTTGACTAAACTAGACTAAGACTAAAAGATTTCAGATAGACTAAAATGTGACTAAAACTAAATGGTGTGTTATTCAAAAGACTAAGACTAAATCGGAATTTGATGTTTGATAGAAAACATGTTCAAATAGCACCAACTACGCAACCGATCCCTACCTGGGTCTCCCCGACTAAGTTAGCCTCCTCCTAACGTTACATGGGGCTCTCCTCGTAACAGCAGCTGCCACCTATACGCTGCGGCCAGACGCCGCCCTGACCCCGGGCTCTCTTGTGGCCTTTTATTGTGGCCAGCCTAAGGCCCACCTGTGCAATCCCCATGCTGTCTGCTCAGCATCTTGATATGCTACACCTGTGAGGTGGATGGATTATCTCGGCAAAGGAGAAGTGCTCATTTACACAGATTCTGACAGATTTGTGAACAATATAAGAGAGAAAGAGGCCTTTTGTGTACATAGAGAAAGTCTTAGATCTTGAGTTCAGCTCATGATGAATGGGGGCAAAAACAAAAGGGTTGCCTTTATAATTTTGACTAATAACCAACCTTGTATGAAATCTCAGACGATGCTGCCATCTTAGCTTTAATGAAAAAGGACAGTGAGCTGTCTGACTACTGTTCAGAGATACAAAGATTTGTGAAATGTGATGACAACTACCTTGTCCTGAACATTTAAAGGACTGGGGTGTTTGAGCCCAGGGGGTGTTGGCGCCCACGATGGAACCATCTCACAGGTCTCCTCATGCAAATATCTTGACACTTCCTGTGTCAACTTGGACTTCATGGTGTTGATCAAGATGTTTGTTCAGATACGGCATCATATTCAAATACAATAATCATGGCAGCTGGTTCATTACATGTGAAGTGCACTTGTTCCAGACCTTCCTACAACTGAGTGAGTCTAGAAGTGAGATCCTTTTATTGGCCCCTCAAATCCTGTCAACCACTTGAAATCAAACTTTGCTAAGATGCTCACTCATCTTCAGCATAAATACTCTGGATACAAGATTCTGTAGTGAGGTTTTGTTCAGTTATCAGCTGACTTCAATTGAGTCCTTGTGTTTGCAAATCCTGAAAAGATGATCCATCTTTGAACTATGCTTATAAAAGATTATACAACCTGCTGCTACCAGTCTGTTAACAGGAGGAAGTGAAAATCCAGAGCTGCGAGGAGACGGAGAGATTGAGGGAGGAGCTAAGCTGTTAGTGAACTATAGAAGAGAGAGGAACTTCCATATTCAGCAGAGTTCAATACACAAAGCAGAAACATTCCCTTTATTCAACATGCTGTCATTGGACTATTATGTACTTTCTCTACTGTTACTATCCATTCTAACAGGTATGTGAGATCCTGCTGAGAAAGTTTCATTACTAACTTTTCTGGATGGGATTCATTTGTTGAGTCTTTTACAACATGAAATAACAGAGTTATCTCTTCCTTCAGGTGTCAGCTGTGAAGAACTCACTGCAGTCAGGAATGAAGAGTTCACTTTAGAAGGCAGCTCTGTTACTCTGTCCTACACATACTCTAAAAAAGCAACTGGTAGTGATGAGTTTTACTGGTATCGACAACATCCAGGAAAACCACCAGAGTTCCTCATCTTTCACTTGGGAACACAAAATGCAACAAAGTCTAGATGGTCTGCTAAAGTGAGTGATGATAAAACCCAAATGGATCTGCAGATCTCCTCTGCTGCAGTGACAGACTCTGCTGTGTACTACTGTGCTGTGAGGCCCACAGTGACAGGAAACACCAAAACTCTGTACAAAAACCTTTGGAGCAAAGACAACAGAATACTCCACAACGTCCACTAGAGGGAGTCACACACTGTTAAACTCCAGCGTGATGATGAAGTCTGGATTTGTTGCACTGTTAATAAAAAAAAACATGATTTCTTTGTCTTCTGAAGAATAAAGACATCATCAACCATCAAACTTTCCTGTAAACACTAAATACGCTGCATGTACAGAACGCTCTTTATACCAAGGCCTTTCATAGTGATTCTCTCCATCAGACAAACAGACACACTCTCTCTCACTGATGGTGGTGGAGCTGCAGCAGGTTCAGAGTCTTGTTCAAGGACACTTCAGCATGTGGACAGGAGGAGCTGGGGACTGAACCACCAACCCTTTGACTTCCTCCACTTCCTGAGCCACGGCTGCCCCGAACTCACTGCCCACCTCCAGATCTCAGCATCCAGATGTGGGTTTTGTTAGTCTGAAGGAATATTCCAGTGAAAATGCCTCGTTTCACTATCAAATCCTCTCCACCTGTAAGCTTGAAAGGTGACTCAACAGTTTGTAGCATCACTTTGTTAATTGCTGCTGTAAATCCACAACTTCAGAGATGTGGGGAGGTGATAACGCAGCACAGAAGTAGAGTCTTTAACTATGTTGAGTTTGGAAAATGCTGAACAAACAGATCATCAGCTGACAACTGGATTATGCTGCTGGACTAGTCTGAAGTTTCAGTGGCATCTTTTCTTCTTCTGTGGTCTGATTCTGATTGGCCACTAGATGACACTGTAGCTGCTGTTAATCCAAGCTGAGCCACATTATCAAGTAGGCGGTGCACTACTTCTGCACTGTGTTCAACCATTCTGTCAATAATAACTGCTGCTGTGAAGAGAACAATTCTCAGACTGAATGTTGAACATCAGCTAGTTTCTCCTGTTGATTTAAACCTTGTTGTAGAGATGGAACATTGGCTGGGGATTATTCTTGCTGCTCTTTTCTTTGGTAAGATAGAAAGCACAACATCTTTTTATTCTTTTCTAAAGATTTATGGAAACAGCTGAGCTGTTTGTGTCCACAGAGTAACACTGTACAGCTGCCATTTTCCACTGTCTTCTCCTCTCAGCCTCATGAACAATGTTAGTCTAATGGCTTCATTTGCTCTACTTTTTCCAGGACTAATAGCTGGAGACACAATCTCTCCTGTACGAGAGGAAGTCAGTGGAAGAGAAGGACAATCTGTCACACTCACATGCAACTATCAGACAGCTGCTACTAATATTTGGCTTCACTGGTACAGACATCATTCTGACCTTCAGGCACCTCAGTTTATACTCTGGAAAGGAGCAAAAGATATCTCAGATGAACATATTCCTGATAGAAGATATGAATCTGAAACATCAGCAACATCAACTACACTGACCATCAGAGATCTAACCCTGGCAGACACAGCTCTCTACTACTGTGCTCTAGAAACACAGTGATACAAAGTGTAGAAGAGGCTGTACAAAAACCTGAACCCAGATATCTGACTACTCTTCAAAGAGGAGGGAAGTGGTATTCAAACCACAGCTTCATATCAGATGGATTCTGCTAATTCCTGTTTTATCAGAGTCACTGTGGTTCCAGCTGCTAATGAAACACTGGGGGAGGATTCACAGGAGCAGCAAATCCACATCAGAGAGAAACCACCTGCAGGATTCCTCAATAAGGAGAATATTAGTAATATGTCAGACCTAATGTTCAGCATGTCTAACTATACATTCCAACATTTAGCTAAATAAATGATTTGACACCCAATTGATGTATTTAAAGTGTATTTAACATTCTTTAACTTACTTTACAGAAGTTGTATTTTTCCCCTGACATTTACCAGGTCACAGTGGGTCCAGTACTTTATAATTCAAGTGTTCAGTCAGATAGTGAAGATGTGTCAAATGTTTGAGAATTCACTAAAAGCAACTATCATGTAAAGAATACAGCTCAATATCTTTTCATCTGCTTATCACCAAAAATCACACTTTCACGCTCAGCTCTCTCTTCACCACGAAGGTCTGGTACAACATCTGCAAGACTTCTGACGCCGCATCAATCTGCCTGTTGATCTCACGCTCCATTTTACCCTCACTGGTGAACAAGACCCTGAGATACATGAACGCCCTCACTTGGAGCAACAACTCACTTCCAAACCCACAAGGGAACAATCAAACGTTCTCCAGCAGAGAACCATGACCTCAGACTTGGAGGTGCTGACTCTCATCCTGACCGTTTCACACTCAACTAGAACCTGTCCCAGTGCATGTTGGAGGTCACAGTCTGATGAAGCCAACAGAACCACATCATCTGCAAATAACAGAGAAGAAATTCTCCGTCCCCCAAACCGAACACTCTCCTCCCCCGGCTGCACCTTCAGATCTTGTTAATGAAAATCACAAACATAATGTGCGACAAGGGACAACCCTGGCCTTCCCAACACCCACCTGCTGAGAAAACGGACACAGCTCTCACTCTGGTTTTGTAAGGACCGGATGGCTCGTAGCAACAGCCATGGTACCATGTATGTGTTTTTATAATATGTTAAATTGAAACAAAGATTTTATGTAAGAAGTTATGTAAAGTCACCTGTTGATAATGTAACACTGATAACAGAAATGTTATAAATTAATACAGGATGTTATGTTATGTGTTGTATAATATATGTTATATATTTGAGCGTCACATTTCAAGCAAAATGACTCATTTCACTATCAGAATCCAATCTATAACAGCCAAACGTATATAATTTTACCCCCAATCAACTTAGCG
>NW_024040485.1:34262093-34288093 GCF_014851395.1 Micropterus salmoides | reverse complement strand
TGGAGAAGCTGTGGACAGGCTGGCAAACTGACAGGCCTTTAATATGATGCTGATACCATATTAAAAACATTCACTAATTGATCTTGATTGTCACACTAGGAAAGGAGAGAGTGAGGAAAATGTGTTGAGTGTAAAGTTGTCAGTCGGGGAATAACACAGGGCTGTGAATGAGCCCCGTCACTGTGATCAGGCTCCTCCTTCTAATCCACCAACTTAGTGTTGATGAAGACTAAACAGAGAGATCACAGCCTTCTTTATACTTGCTGGAGCTCACAGTTCCTCAACACTGCAGATATGACGCCTCTGTTCATCTCAGTGTTGCTGGCTGCTGTGTGCCTTGGTATGAACACAACTCTGGTTCTCTGATATCAATCCAACATTGACATGATTCTTTAACAGCACACTGATACTGTTTGTTGCTGTTTTACAGAATGCAGAGCACAAAAAGACAACGTGCTGCAACCAGAAGGAGACGTGACTGCTGCTGAAGGAGAGCCAGTAACACTTGGCTGTCTATATAACACCAGTTCTCAAAGTCCATATCTCTTCTGGTACAAACAGGATGGAAACAACAGCCCTGAATTCATACTGAGCCGCTTTAAGATCGGTGAGGGGAAAACAGAGGACAAGTTTAAGGAGAGATTTTCATCCACACTGGATTCCACCTCTAGATCAGTTCCTCTGAAGATCCAGAAGCTTCAGCTGTCTGACTCTGCTGTGTACTACTGTGCTCTGCAGCCCACAGTGACAGGAAACACCAAAACTCTGTACAAAAACCTTTGGAGCAAAGACAACAGAATACTCCACAACGTCCACTAGAGGGAGTCACACACTGTTAAACTTCATTTTCTGATCCAGTCTGGATTCTTCTCTCTCGTGAGACCCAGCTGTGATGAAGAGCTTCAGAAATGAAACTACTGTGAAATATGAGTCTCCTCCTACTGACTGCAGAGCTGCTTCATGGCAGAGAACTCTTTGATTCCAGCTGTGAACATCAGACCAAACACAACTGACAGAACGTATTCATACTGAACATTCAGTTCCAGCATTTCTCCTCTGTCAACATGGAGAAACTCGCTGCACTTTTGTTCTTTTCAGCTCTCGTAGGTACGAGTGTTTCTGACAGTGAGTGCTGGTTTTAAATGATGGATGTCTGCCTTTGGAACAGAACTCTGAATCTAACATGTTGTTTCCCTCACTAGGTAACACCTTGGAAGATGATATTACTGCCAGCAGAGCTGAAGTGTTCTCATCAGAGGGCCGTAGTGTTACTCTGTCCTGTAGCTATTCAGTTAAAGCCGAGAATCTCCAGTGGTATCGTAGGCTGTTAACAGACAGATGCTGTGTCCTCTATGAAAAGTCTGGATCCTCACTGTGCTGCATTATTCTACACCAGGGGTATTCAATTAGAATTCAAAGTCTCCAGTTAGAGAAAATTTCCCGAAGCAAAGGAACATCAAAACGACTAACTTGCGTTATCATTCAGTACTATAACGTATAGTTGTATCAACATATATATTTAGTCAACAACGGACTGTCAAATAATATTTCATTCAGTTTTCACATCAAACTGGAGGGATAATAAATAATAACTAGACTAATAATAAATTCTAAATTTAAGTAAACTAAAATAAAGTGCCTAATTTTTTGAGAAAATGAAATAAAAAGTGTAGCTTGAAGTGATGAAGTGCAGTCTTAACCAATTTTATAACACACACTCAACACATCGTAACAAATAAACAGTTGTAATACCTCCTCTCCTCTTTCATTCCCTCTTACAGAGCTACCACCTCCCTACTTTCTCTTGTTCAGTGAGAAACGTGAGCTCTAGCTTGTCCAGCTAGCATTGGAGTTCTATGAGATATTCTGGCTTTGAACTGCCCGTGGGATGAATGTACATGTAAAAATCTGTACATTCTTGATTAAAAGCCATGTGAAATCCCTTTTCCCTTTCATCTCCTCAATTCCTGTGTGTTTCCAAAACGTCTTTGGTGAATCTGGCGGACTCGACTCGCAACCATCGGAATGCACAGATTTGATTGGCTGAGCAGCGTCACATGAGACGATTGGAGCATGTGCGATTGGTCTGTGAGTTTCCTGGTCCGCTAAACCAGTACAGTAAATGCTAGAAAAGCTGGGTTTAACACAGCCCCTGCTAAAAAAGGAAAATCTCAACCCCTCTGTTCTCTCAGGTCCATCTCTAAACTGTATTTCTTATCTAAAGTCCTGGACAAAGTAGTTTTTACCCAGCTGCAAACATTTATTGATAATAATGTTTATGAAAAGTTCCAGTCCGGCTTCAAACCCTGTCACAGCACTGAAACAGCACTTTTAAGAGTTTTAATGACTTGATTTTAACTGACTCAGGAGTCTCTGCCGTCCTAGTGCTCTTAGACCTCATGGCTGCCTTTGACACTGTTGACCACTCAATCCTCTTGTCACGGGTGGAAAATTGTGTGGGAATCAAAGGTACTGCACTTAGGTGGTTTCAATCCCATCTAACTGATCGGAGCTTCTCTGTCCACCTCGGTGATTATTCCTCTGAGACGGCCCCATTTACTTGCGGTGTCCCTCAAGGTTCTGTCTTAGGCCCCATCTTATTTTCTTTGTATTTGCTGCCCCTGGCCTCCATTTTTGAGAGGTATGAGGTCTCTTTCCACTGTTTTGCAGACGATATTCAAATTTATTTGCCCCTGAATGTAAAAGCAAAGGGCTCACTGCAGCCCCTGCTTGACTGTATGAAGGACATCTAAACGTGGATGAACCTAAATTTCCTCAACCTAAACGGAGACAAGACAGAGATCGTAGTGTTTGGACACCCTGAACTGCTTGATGTAGATTCTCTCGGCCCTTTAACTTCAAACAGCCGCTCAACTGTGAGGAGTCTTGGTGTTGTATTGGATAGTGTGTTTAAATTTGATAAACAGATATCCGCCACTGTTAGATCCTACTTTTTCCAGTTGAGAACTATAGCTAAGGCAAAGGCCTATCTCCCTCCTAAAGATGTGGAGAGGGTGATTAATGCCTTCATAACTTCCCGCCTTGACTATTGCAACTCCTTATATGTGGGCTTAGACAAGTCATCTACTCAGCGCCTGCAGTTAGTCCAAAATGCTGCTGCCCGCCTCCTGACAGGAAAGAAGAAGAGGGACCACATCACACCTGTGTTGCGCTTCCTCCACTGGCTTCCTGTTCATTACAGGATTGATTTTAAAATCTTACTTTTAACTTTTAAATGCCTTAATGGATTGGCTCCATTGTACTTAACGGAGCTTCTTCACGTTCATACTGCAGCTAGAGTGCTGAGATTCACCTATTTCCTCCTCCTGGATGTACCCAGTAGCAGACTTAAACCAGAGGTGAGACTTAAAATGCCCCCCCAGATGCTTAAGACCACCACTGGTGCTACCATCCAAAGAGGAAGACTGGAGAGCTTTCTGTCATCACATCTAACAACTATGGGGACACTAGGTTCTGAAATGTGAGCATTTTGCCAAATGCAAGTATCAGATCGCGACTCTGTATGAGCAGAAACTTAATATTGATTGAGTCTGACTGGAATAGGAGGCAAAAGAACCTGATCAGGACGTCCCTAATGAAATGTCCTCCATGTTCCCAGAATAGAGAGCAGGTCTTCAGGTAGGCTTCCTTCTAGTGGGACCTGCCTCGGTCTCACAGTGGTGTGAAGAACTGAAAGTGGACATTCAGGAAACATTTCTCTGAGGCAGAGCTGCTCTGGATGCACAAATAATCTCACTGGCTGAACTGACCTTTGGTAGACAGCCAATCTCTAAAAAGGGGATTCTCTGGCCCCGCCCACTGAAGTCCAACTCAACCAATGAGATTCTTTGCGTCTCCAGAGCAGAAATGTTTGAGGAACTAAAAGCACAATCAGCTTGATGTTGAGGAGAAGGGCTGTGCAGCAGAGAGGCTGTTTAGTTTCTTCATTCTACTGCAGTGGAAGAACATTGCTCATCTGCTGTCTGTCTGGCTTTAACAACTCCAAAGACATGTTGCTTTACCTCTTTTTACTTTGCTCTCACTTCATAGGTGAGTGTTGGAACACAGATGAAAGGCTCATTAACCTGCTGGATTAACCAGATATTTGGTCTACATTTCAGAACTAGAGGTTTCTCTGTGGAAGGGAACAACTTCCATGATAGAAACAGACATGTGGTTTATTGAATGAATCCAGAAAGTCAAGAACCTCCATTGAGTCTCTTGATGTTAGAATCTCTTGCAGACTAACTGACATGAATGACTCATTTTGCAGCCCTGGGTTCCATGAACAGCATAACGCCAGAAAGTCCTGAAGAACATGTTGCAGAGGGAGGAAACATCAACCTGACCTGTAAATATGAGGGTGTTATCAACAATATCCAGTGGTACCGACAATACCAGAGATCCAGACCAGAGTTCCTGCTCTCCATCACAGAGAGTGGATCGATTTATCCAACTGGTTCAGTTTTCTCAGCTCACATTAATAAAGAAGAGAAACGTGTGAATCTGGAGATCATCTCAGCTAAAGTGACAGACTCTGCTGTGTACTACTGTGCTCTGCAGCCCACAGTGACAGGAAACACCAAAACTCTGTACAAAAACCTTTGGAGCAAAGACAACAGAATACTCCACAACGTCCACTAGAGGGAGTCACACTGTTAAACTTCAGTGTGATGATGAATCTGGATTTGTTGAAGTGGTGATAGAAGCAACTTTAAATGAAGCACTACAGATAAAACACAATAAACAAAAACAGACAGAACAGAATTTGAATCATGTATATCCATAATACTTCCAAAGTATCTCCAATTCCACTCTAGCAGACTGTTTTCACAGACAATTGAAACACACCCCTGAAGGGCCTTTTTTTGTTCGTGACTGTAACCATTGCAAGCTGAAGCTGTGCTGCCTGGTTTGAAGCAATATCTAGACTGTAATACTAAACCCACATTTGCACCTCTCACCATAATGTTGTCCATTTAATTCCCACCTACAAGTCCCTGCTCAAAAGCAGGAGAGCACAAGTAAAAGTGTACATGTTTGGAACAATGATGGCATTGAGACCTTAAAAGGCAGCTTTTCCTGTAACAGCTGGGACCTCTTCCATAGCCTGGGCTTAGAGGAGGCAACAGGCACCATCTGCAGTTTTGTAGAGATGATGTGTTAACCAAGGTTATTATAGTTTTGGATTTTTCATTAGTTTTATTTTTATTTCGTTTTGACTTTTTGGTTTTGCTAGTTTAGTTTTTATTAGTTTTAGTTTAGTTTTAGTCTTTGTCGCTGCACGATGCAGCTCAGTTCAATTTAGTTTTTTCACAAAACATTAAAATACAAGGACAATCAGAACTATTTGTGAAAAGGGACACCCTTTTTCAAGCTATCTATCTATCTATATACTGGGGATGGTGATGGCGCATAGATAAGATGCTTGCCTTTGGTGTGGGAGACCTGGGTTCGATTCCCACTGTGGGGATATCCACCATTGTGTACCTGAGCAAGACACTACGCTTCAGACCTGTGACCTCTGACATGTAAAACAATTTAAGTCGCTTTGGATAAAAGCGTCCGCTGAATGTATTGTCTAAATAAATACTACAAATAAATGAAGCACATGCAGTATAATTTTTAACCTACATACAGAAAACCCTCACATACTCAGTGGTGCCAAGAAATTCAACAACAGGTCTCTAGCAGCCTGAAGGCAAGTCTGACTGGAAAGCAGTTTGTTAATCAAAAAAAGGTATTAAAACAATGTGAAGCACAAAGAGACAGGCTGGCTGAGATATCAATGACCCCGTGAAACACACACTAGCTGACATGCAGTAAATATAATGACCAGCAGACAGTTGAACCAGCAGCAAGGGGAGCTCGCACTCAATGTACAAGGGGCAAGTTCGTCTTACATGCAGGATGAGCTCTAAGCCAGACCACCAAAAACAGAACAAGGAAATAAAACCAGCTAAGCAGTGTTAATTTCATTGATGAAGACTATGACGAAAAATATTCGTCAACGAACCTTTTTCACAGACGAAAACTAAATAAAAACTAAATAAAAAGTCAGATATGATGACGAAGACTGACGAAATATAACTGACACTTTAGTCAACGAATAAAAATTAGACAAAAATATTAGGGAGGGACGAATGGAGAAGAGATTCAATCATCACTACTCTTTTTGTGGGACAAGTTTGGAAGAAATCCAATCAGAGCGAATCTCATGGCCGCCTGTAAACCGTGTGGAGCAAAGATCTCTGGGAAAAACACCACCAACTTGAAGCGACATTTACAGACGACTCATCCGGAAATACACGCGAAAGTAAGCATACATGCTAAGCTTGTTTTATCAGATAAACCACCGTGTTTCCGCTAAACTTGGAATAAAATAGAAGCTAAAGGAAACCAGCTTGAGCTATATTGATTAGACGATTGTCTCGCTGAATTAATATGAGCATAAATATTAAATGTCCTCAAATTGAATCAAATGTGTAAAATGTGTATTATAGTAACGTTAGATGTTGTGGCGTTATATGACTGGACGAAGGGTGTGTGAGTGAGAGACAGAGAGAGAGGGAGAGATCTGAGGAGATTGGGCAAAAAAAAAACAACTTGATTTCCCCTTTATTCACCCTCACAGATACAGAAGACATCTGATGACAAAGATGACCGTAGGCCAAGTGGAAATAAAGCTAGTGCTGCTAGTGCAACCCAGCAGCAGGCCATCTCTACAGCTTTCCTAAGTTCTTCAAAGTACAAAACTGAATGGAAGGAACAACAGACCAAGGAGCAGGCCATAGCTAGATGGATTGGACGCACAGGTTTACCACTCACAACAATTGAAGACGAGGACTTTGTGCTAATGATGGAGATAGTAGATAGGAGACTAACAGTTCCAAAGAAAACTAAAATGAGCTATTTGATTGAAACACAGTATGAACATGAAAGACAAAAATTCAAAGAGAGACTGGCTGCTGCCCGGAGAGTTTCCATTGGCCTTGACTTGTGGACAAAAAAAGGACTGACAGCCTCCTTCCTTGCTATAAGCGCACGCTACTTTTTGTTGAACAAAGTAAACCTGTACACATATTGTTGGCCCTTGAACAAGTAGCTCACCCACACACTGCACAGTCTATTAAGGCATGTGTGGACAAATGAATGCAAGAGTGGGGCATACCAAAGGAGAAGATCCTGACGGTAAGAACGGACAATGGGAGTAACATGGTGGCAGCCTTTAAAAACACCACAGCAGAAGAAACCAGCTCTGAGGATGACTCCCCTGGGTCCACGATGGAAAGTGACTCTGAAATTGATGACCAGCGGTGAGCCATGTTTAGTTTATTCTTTTACATCACAGTCAATTATCACATGAATGGTTTTCCCCTGCCACACACTACATATATACAGTATGTACAGACACACACCAGCCAATTTATTAGGTTTAGACTTCTATGGTTGTCTTTTCTTCTTGTTATTAGGTACCATCATGTCGACATGGTGGTGATGTGGTGAAGCTCTTTCGCAAGTCCTCAGTTGCAACACAGAGGTTATCGGACCACTGTGGTGTTATTGTTGTAAATGACTGCCCCACACGCTGGTCAAGCACATTCAACATGGTCGCACGACTCCTCACAGTCAAAGATGCAGTCTGTCAAATCACAAATGACATGGGATGGGACAGTTTGCTTACTAGTGAGTGGCAAAAGCTTTCATCATTGCATGACTTACTGCTGCCTTTTGCGGAACACACTAAAACCCTCCAGAGTGACACTGCATCTATGTCCTTAGTGGTTCCTGCCCTCTTTGATCTGCTGAGCCGCCTAACTGACTTTGCAGAGAACACTCGGTACAGAGACCTTGCCACTCTTGCAGAGAAAATGAGATCAAATCTGAACCAGCGTTTTGCTTGCCTCTTGGATTCAGCCGATGAAAAGTTCTCAGCACTTGCAGCAGCTGCCTGCTTTGTCAACCCAACTGTCTGTGAAATCCTTGTTAATGTTGATGTGGCTGATGGAAATATCCAGGAACTGCTGAAACAGGCAGAAGACTATGTGGTCAAATGCACTTTCCCACACACAAGACAGGAGGACCAGTCTGAAGATGATGCAGAAGAAGAGGTTATTGAGGAACCAGAAGCAGCGCCATCCTCAAAGCAGCCGGTGTTTAGGTTCCTCTCAAAATGCTGCACCACAAGGCCTAAACAGAAAACCTCCACAACCAGCATCAGGCGGCAGATCATCAAGTACAAGGAAGAACTTTCACATCCCATCACTGCGGACACAGGAACAGACTTGTGGCTGGATAAGAGTGACAGTTTTTATCACAGTTTAAAACCTTTCGCGTTAGACTTGTTGGCTATGCCAGCTTCTCAAGCTTTGCAGAGAGGGTATTCAGCATCACAGGTGACCTCACAAGAGGACGGCGCAACAGAGGAAGGGTTACACTGGAGCGAAGTGCTTTCCTTAAAATGAACAGAAACAAATAGAACTGTTGTATTCACTGCTATTTACAGCATTTCCTGAAGTAGGATATGCACAGCTTGAAAGTTATTTGTTTTGTTTTTTGTTTAATATGAGAGCAGAGAGATTTTTTCGTTCCATGCAATAATGGCATTACAGCTTAGCATGTAATTCACTGATACTTGATACTTCTTTTAATTATTAACAGAAGATTATTTCATTTGTGTGCAATGACATTACAACCAATACATATTATCTTTTACATGTTTTGTTTTCAAATCTCTTTGATTTTGCACACAATGCACAGAGTAATAGAGGATGAAGAAGAAGATGATGCTTACAGAGTTTTTAGTTAATGTGATTTACCTGTATGAGAGCAGGGTTTTTTATTTACTTGAACATTAGGGAGGATGTCTTTGGTAGTGCGTGCAATGGCATTACAGCCAATACATTATTCTACATTAGAGAATTGCACTAATCTGTTCAGTTTAAAGCCTAGCAGTTATTTAACGTCTCTTGAGGTACGTGAAGATTAACAGTAGTGAAGTTTCTGTATTTAGATTGTGCAATGGCATTACAACCAATAGTTTTATTATTGTTTTTGAGAATTGCACTTTATTTTTCTTAATGTTTTTGATTTTGCACAGACAGTAGAAGACAGTAAGTTAAGGTTATCTATTTCAATAATATTATACTTCATCTTGAAAGAATGTCATATGCATTGCATATCATTCAGGGAGGGATCTTTTTCAGGAAGCATGTTTATTTTTCAGGGAGAGCAGGCCTTATGCTTATTTTATGTGAGATTATCTTTTGTGAAAAAAAACACGGTCAGTGTTTTTGACATCAAGAATTAAATAAAAATTGAATCTGTGTCTGTATTGCAGATTCAAACCTTAATACCATTTCATAACAGACTGATGGATACTTCCAATGACAGGAAGTCCACTCCACTGTAGATTTAGTTGACTAAAATCTGCTAATATTTGGTCTACTAAAACTCGACTAAGACTAAAAGACTTAAGACTAGACTAAGACTAAAACTCTTATGATATTTAGTTGACTAAAACTAGACTAAGACTAAAAGACTTAAGACTAGACTAAGACTAAAACTCTTATGATATTTAGTTGACTAAAACTAGACTAAGACTAAAACTCTTATGATATTTAGTTGACTAAAACTAGACTAAGACTAAAAGACTTAAGACTAGACTAAGACTAAAACTCTTATGATATTTAGTTGACTAAAACTAGACTAAGACTAAAAGATTTCAGATAGACTAAAATGTGACTAAAACTAAATGGCGTGTTATTCAATAGACTAAGACTAAATCGGAATTTGATGTCAAAATTAACACTGCCACCAAGACAGTGACTCTCTACCTGCAACCCGAACTAAACTAAACACAGCTCTGTGCAGTTGTTGCATTCATATTATTTTGTTCACATGTATGTATAAAAGATAATAGAAAACATGTTCAAATAGCACCAACTACGCAACCGATCCCTACCTGGGTCTCCCCGACTAAGTTAGCCT
The DNA here is from genome assembly GCF_014851395.1 of Micropterus salmoides. Taxonomy (NCBI): domain Eukaryota; kingdom Metazoa; phylum Chordata; class Actinopteri; order Centrarchiformes; family Centrarchidae; genus Micropterus; species Micropterus salmoides. Next base: position 34,278,103 of record NW_024040485.1, on the reverse strand, counting down.
CCTCCTAACGTTACATGGGGCTCTCCTCGTAACAGCAGCTGCCACCTATACGCTGCGGCCAGACGCCGCCCTGACCCCGGGCTCTCTTGTGGCCTTTTATTGTGGCCAGCCTAAGGCCCACCTGTGCAATCCCCATGCTGTCTGCTCAGCATCTTGATATGCTACGCCTGTGAGGTGGATGGATTATCTCGGCAAAGGAGAAGTGCTCATTTACACAGATTCTGACAGATTTGTGAACAATATATGAGAGAAAGAGGCCTTTTGTGTACATAGAGAAAGTCTTAGATCTTTGAGTTCAGCTCATGATGAATGGGGGCAAAAACAAAAGGGTTGCCTTTATAATTTTGACTAATAACCAACCTAGCCTGGAACATCCATGTGGACAGTCTCTGTAGCAGATTACAACGACGACTGCACTTCCTGTGTCAACTTGGACTTCATGGTGTTGATCAAGATGTTTGTTCAGATACGGCATCATATTCAAATACAATAATCATGGCAGCTGGTTCATTACATGTCAAGTGCACTTGTTCCGGACCTTCCTACAACTGAGTGAGTCTAGAAGTGAGATCCTTTTATTGGCCCCTCAAATCCTGTCAACCACTTGAAATCAAACTTTGCAAAGATGCTCACTGATCTTCAGCATAAATACTCTGGATACAAGATTCTGTAGTGAGGTTTTGTTCAGTTATCAGCCGACTTCAATTGAGTCCTTGTGTTTGCAAATCCTGAAAAGATGATCCATCTTTGAACTATGCTTATAAAAGATTATACAACCTGCTGCTACCAGTCTGTTAACAGGAGGAAGTGAAAATCCAGAGCTGCGAGGAGACGGAGAGATTGAGGGAGGAGCTAAGCTGTTAGTGAACTATAGAAGAGAGAGGAACTTCCATATTCAGCAGAGTTCAATACACAAAGCAGAAACATTCCCTTTATTCAACATGCTGTCATTGGACTATTATGTACTTTCTCTACTGTTACTATCCATTCTAACAGGTATGTGAGATCCTGCTGAGAAAGTTTCATTACTAACTTTTCTGGATGGGATTCATTTGTTGAGTCTTTTACAACATGAAATAACAGAGTTATCTCTTCCTTCAGGTGTCAGCTGTGAAGAACTCACTGCAGTCAGGAATGAAGAGTTCACTTTAGAAGGCAGCTCTGTTACTCTGTCCTACACATACTCTAAAAAAGCAACTGGTAGTGATCAATTCTTCTGGTATCTACAGCATCCAGGAAAACCACCAGAGTTCTTTATTTCACACTCAGGAACAGGACTACCAATATCAGATTCCGTCCCTAGAATATCTTTTAAAGTGAGTGATGATAAAACCCAAATGGATCTGCAGATCTCCTCTGCTGCAGTGACAGACTCTGCTGTGTACTACTGTGCTGTGAAGCCCACAGTGACAGGAAACACCAAAACTCTGTACAAAAACCTTTGGAGCAAAGACAACAGAATACTCCACAACGTCCACTAGAGGGAGTCACACACTGTTAAACTTCAGTGTGATGATGAAGTCTGGATTTGTTTCAACTTGAACAAATTTATGTATTACTGCCAATATACTGTATGTACTGTTGTATTCCAGTATTGGAGAAAAGCATGTTCACAGTTTGAAAGAAGCATGTCTATAAACTGGTTGGCATCACAGACTCAGATTTTCATTGCTTTTGTTCTCGTCTTTATAAAAGTATTTTCTCAGTTTTTCTCTCAGGCTGTGATTTCTTGTGGTGTACCACAGGGTTCAATCCTAGGTCATCTCATTTTCTATCTACATGTTGCCTTCTGATCAAATTATTTTTAATACATAACATCAGGTTCCATTTTTGGAGCAAAGACAACAGAATACTCCACAACGTCCACTAGGGGGAGTCACACACTGTTAAACTGCAATAGTCCAAGTGTGAAAAGATAAAGGACATAGCTGATTTTATTTTGGTAATATTTCTAAGGTGGAAGTAGCAGGATTAAATGTTACAACTACATTTCTGGCTGGAGATTTTCAATTGGTTGTCAGTGGACCAATAAACGGCTGTTGTTTGCTTACTAACAAGTCATCCATTTCGCAATAACAAACAAAACTCCATTACATTGACAGCTAATGTTATCTGGCTAAAAGGACAAGTAAACATGCGTATCATCAGCGTAGCAGTGATGAGAGACTCTTTTATAATAACTGATAATGTTTCCTAATGGAAGCATATAAAAGGAAAACAAAATGGGACCAAGAATTGATCCCTGAGCCACCCCACACTTCAGCAGAGGGTAAGATGAAACATAAGTACCAATGGAGACAGGAAATTCAATTATTTGATCAATAGTGTTAAGCGAATTACTAAGGTTGAGCAACAATAAAACATGTGACTCCCCAGCATCGGCATCAGTAAATCGTATGTAACCATAATGAGGGCGGTTTCTGTAATGTGAAGTTTGTGAAACCCAGTCTAACACAGAGTTGAGTTAGCACCATCAAGAACTTATGATATGAAAGCAAGCTTAGAAATGGGTCTATAGTTCTGTGGAAGCGATTAATCAAGGTTATGCTTTTTAAATAAAGGCTGAATGCTGGCTTGCTTAAAATAATTAGGGATGCGGCAGGAAGAAAGGGAACAATTAATAGCATGGGGTAAGCAAAGGCCGATTTCCACTATAACCTTTGTTAGGAGGGATGTGGCTAAGATATCAAGAGGGCTTGAAGAGAAAAGCATGTGAGAGACAGTATCGATGAGCTCAGGAAAAGAAATTAGCTGAAAATTGCTGAGCAGTTCAGGACAGGCAGGATAATAAGAAATATCAGCAACAACAGTGGTAGTAGGTGTTAGACCTAATGTCAGTGATTTTCTACTTAGAAAAAGATAATAAAACTGTTGACAGTCAGCATTTGAAGAGGCTGGTAAGGCAGGGGGAGCAGAGTTGATGAGTCTGTCTAATGGTTTTAAACTGGAATCTAGGATTATTCTGGTTACTGGTGATGAGATTACTGAAGTAGTTGGCTCTTGCAGCTTTCAATTGTTTGCTATTTATATATGAAGGACCTTTTGACTTCTTACAACAGACATGCAATTTAGTCTTAGGCAGCATGGATAAAAAGGTGATGAGAAACAAGACAATAGAATCTATACTCAGATGAAGAGTAAAGACTAAATCTAATGTGTGGCCACGGTTATGAGTTGGACCAGACACATGCTGGACGAAATTAAATGAATGACATATTTAAAGAATCTGTAGCAAAAGTTGATTGAAACATTAATTTAGATACTAAAATCTTCAGCAATAACTTCAAACAACAGAAGATAAAAGTTCAGAAAATATATGTGCAAATCTGTTATTTTAACCAGGTAGGCAATAGATCATAAGGCAACAGACAGGTACAGAATCAGAAGTAGATACTAGTAACAGTAGTATATCGTCTGTGTAAAGACTGACCTCAGTCAGGACCTTCACATGTTCTGCAAAGAGTCAATCAGTGTTACCTTATCAGCTACTTGTTACCTGATGGAAATGATGTCATTTAGTGAATAACAGCACCACAGCAGAGACAAACTCACTATTTGTCAGAGTTGTGAGAGGAAGGAGGGAGGAATTAAGGGAGGAGCAAAACTGGGACTCAAGGACAGAAAAGACACAAACTTTCACAGACAGATTCTCTTTCTCTTTAAGATGCTGTCAGTGAACTTCAGTCTGTTTGTGACTTTGTTTCTCCTCACAATAAGAGGTAGGTGAGATCATCAACATTAAGAGAGCTTCACTGATAGAAACCTTTAGATTGTAAAGTTACAGAGTTATCTCTTCCTTCAGGTGTCAGCTGTGAAGAACTCACTCCAGTCAAGAATGAAGAGTTTGCTTTAGAAGACAGCTCTGTTACTCTGTCCTACAAATACTCTAAACAAGCTGATGCCAATGATTATTTCTTCTGGTATCGACAATATCCAGGAAAACCACCAGAGTTCCTCATCTTTCACTTGGGAACACAAAATGCAACAAGCTCTAGATGGTCTGCTAAAGTGAGTGATGATAAAACCCAAATGGATCTGCAGATCTCCTCTGCTGCAGTGACAGACTCTGCTGTGTACTACTGTGCTGTGAGGCCCACAGTGACAGGAAACACCAAAACTCTGTACAAAAACCTGACAGCTCCTCTGAAGATTTACTCACTTCAGCTCCTCCTTTTACTGAACAACAGTGACACCAAGTGGACACTGACAACACAATCTAATGACACATTACAATGTTACTCCTGTTATTAATAAAACACAGTTAATCCAGATCATGGTGTTTAATTGAGGCTATTTCTGTACAGTAAGGCACTCCACAAGGAAGTGTTCTTCTACACAGAATGCTTTGGTATCACTGATGATGAGACAAACTAAAATGATTACAGACCCATTGATGAATTAACTGTTCCAGGGTGAAAAGTGGTTAAAGAGACTTTGTTGTAACAGAAAGTTCACATGTTAAAGCTCCTCATTATGAGCTGCTCTGGATAAGAGCATCAGCTAAACAGCTGAGATGTAAATGTTGAGAGTTCCTCAACAGATGATGAAGAGGAAGGGCCAATGATGTGAAGGCCCAGATCCATCAGAGTATCAATGTTCTTCCTCTCTCTCCTCCCCTCTCACTGCAGACATGAACCACTGGCTGAGAAACATCCTGATTCTGACTCTCTGGCTAGGTAACTCTTTAAACCTACTGATTGTTCTCCTTTAATCAATCATCTTTATTGATCCATCTCTTCCTCTGCATGTTCTCTTCTTCCCCAGAGTGTAAAGGAGAAGACAGAGTGACCCAGCCAGCAGGAGATGTCATTGCTGCTGAAGGAGACACAGTTACACTTGGCTGTACTTTTGAGACGAGTAGAGCAAGTCCAACTTTGTTCTGGTACAAACAAGTAAATGAGTCTCCTAAGTACATGCTGAAAAGTTACTCAAAAACAACAGATTTTGATGCAGAGTTCACGAAAGACAGATTTAATGCTACAATCAAGGATAAGTCAGGTCCTCTGAAGATCCAGAAGCTTCAGCTGTCTGACTCTGCTGTGTACTACTGTGCTCTGCAGCCCACAGTGACAGGAAACACCAAAACTCTGTACAAAAACCTTTGGAGCAAAGACAACAGAATACTCCACAACGTCCACTAGAGGGAGTCACACACTGTTAAACTTCAGTGGTTTATGATATAGTCAGGATTTGTTTTAGTGGTGATAGAAGCAACATTAAATGAAGCGCTACAGATAAAACACAATAAACAAATAACAGAACTTGAATATGTTCATAGTATTTTCAAAGTATCTCCAATACTACTCCAGCAGATTGTTCTCACAGACAATTGAAATGCTTGGTGACTGTAACCATTGCAAGCTTTAAGCTGTGCTGCCTGGTTTGAAGCACTATGTAGACTGTAATACTAAACCCCCATTTGCACCTCTCACCATAATGTCCGTTTAATTCCCACCTACAAGTCCCTGCTCGAAAGCAGGAGAGCACAAGTGAAACTGTACTTGTTTGGAACAATGATGGCATTGAGACCTTAAAGGGAAATGAAGCAGTCAATCAAGTTTACATCATTTACACAATGGATTTCCACTACGATCAACAATTATACAAGAAACATGACAAATGTAAACGTATAAAAGACAAAAGAAAAGAAGAACTGTCATATCTTTCACTGAAAGGGCGCCACCATTGTGCAGTACGATAACCTGCAATGTCACGGGGTTGGTTGGCTTTAAGGCTCTGGGTGAGAGATAGTGAAATACAGAGCCAGTGAAAGAGAAAGAGTGAAAGAGATAGTGAAAGATAGAGATAGTAAAAGAGAGATACTTAAGAGATAGTGAAACAAAGACCTAGTGAAAGACAGAGCCAGTGAAAGATAATGAACAAGAGATAGTGAAATACAGAGCCAGTGAAAGAGATAGTGAAAGACAGAGACAGTGAAAGAGAAATAGTGAAAGAGATAGTGAAATACAGAGCCACTGAAAGAGATAGTGAAAGACAGTGATAGTGAAAGAGATACTGAAGAGATGGCATAGTGACAGAGTGAAAGAGAGATAGTGAAAGACAGAGAAAGTGAAAGAGATAGTCAAAGACAGAGATAGTGAAAGATAGACATGGTGAAAGACAGAAACCGTGAAAAAGAGAGTGAAGAGATAATTAAAGATAGAGATAGTGAAAGAGATACGGAAAAGATAGAGATATTGAAAGATATAGTGAAAGAGATAATGAAAGAACGAGAAATAGTGAAAAAGATAGGGAAAGAGATACTGAAGAGATAGTGAAAGACAGAGCCAGTGAAAGAGGTAGTGGAGGAGAAATAATTAAAAACAGAGACAGTGAAAGAGATAGTGAAAGAGATAGTGAAGAGATACGGAAAAGATAGTTAAGAGATAGAGATATTGAAAGATATAGTGAAAGAGATAATGAAAGAAATAGTGAACAAGAGATAGTGAAAGAGATAGTGAAAGATAGAGATAGTAAAAGAGATAATGAAAGACAGAGATAGTGAAAGATAGACATAGTGAAAGACAGAGCCAGTGAAAGAGATAGTGAAAGACAAAGAGAGTGAAAGATAGACAGTGAAAGAAAGAGACACTAAAAGAGAGAGATAGCAAAATAGATGGTGAAAAATAGAGACAGTGAAAGACAGAGATACTGAAAGATGGAGATAGTGAAAGAGAGATAGTGAAAGAGAGAGATAGATGGATGCCACGAACAGAGGACAACCAGTGGAAACTCAGAATAGAATCAAATATAATAATTGTTTTGAAAGGTTTTCAAATTATTATTGTTTTCATTTAGTAATTGTTCCTTTATTTGTTTTTTTAAAATTTGTTTTTATTTCACGTTTATGGGTAATGGGGTTCGGGATGTAGCAACATGTAAAAGGAGATGGCAGACATGAAAATAGATTTTGAATGCTTTTTATATGGTAAAGCAAGATTAAATAAATGTAATAAAGAATTCCAAATGTCACAGTGAAATATATCATTATCAAAATATTGCCTATAGACACACGCACACACCCGTCTATAGATTTGTCTCACTCTTAACCCTGCCTTGGCCGACCTCGTCCTTTCTCCCAGTACTGTATCCTTCTCAGATTATTTCCCACACAGTTTTGAACCTGGTATCTTATTTCCTCTACCTGCAGCTTTTGGTGTGCAGCAGTCTCTGTGACCATCTCCCTCTTATTTTATCGTAGCAGTCAGCCTTGGCAGCGGCTGCAGCACTACAGTAGGTCAGTCACAGTGAGCCAGTTCCAAATACTGTCAGCAATCTTTACATCTTGTCACGGTCACATATTTGTTTAATCAGCTAATATCTCCTAAGTTTGTTATAATATCGATAGTCACAGATCACCACCAGTAGTATCAGCAGCAACAACAACAGCAACACCATCAACAGCCCACAGTGTTTAAAGCAAGAGCTGGGTATTCCCTGTGTTTCTTTTTTAAAACTGTGTCATACCATTCGCTGATGTATCAATACAGGAGCATCAGTATACGCATATCAGCAAGGAATACATAACGATATATTTCTGTATCAATATTTTGAGAACAGCCCTATTTAAATCCTTGTTCCATGTGCCCCTTTTATACTTTGAGTACCTGCCCTGGTTCTGATAGCAGGCACTTTGAACTGTAGCCCATTATGTGACCTGAGCTCATGACTGCTTTGTAAAGTTAAAAATGTACTGTTTAAATAATTTGGAAGTCTACCTAACATATCTTTGCAAGTGAAGGGATGACCATCTTTCCAGTCTGCACAGTATACAATGATGTATCCTGAAACTAGAGTTAGTGACATATCTGAGAGCTGAGTGATAAAGGGGGTCAAGTTTGGACAAGGTGGGAAGAGAGGCAAACCTGTAGGTAGTGTCCCTATAATCAATCTGTGGCAGAAAAAGGCCAGCAACTAAGTGTTTTTCTGAAGCCATGGAAAAGCAGGACTTTCACCTATACAGAAAAGGTTTTTTGTAAAACCAGATTCCCAGATATTTGTAATCATCAACAGACTGGATACAGACTCCATACAGGGTCGTGACGGAGAGGGGTGGTACCTTTGTTCGCCCAGTGGTAAAAAAATCATAACTTTAGTTTTGTGTGAATTTAAAAGCAACTTCAAATCTGACAGAGCATATTGCAGGGTATAAAAATCTGCCTGCACATTTGAAAAGACAAACTCTGCTGTGGGGGCACAGGAGTACAGAACTGTGTCATCTGCATACAGATGATCCTTACAGAATTTAAACATCACAAATATTATTAATGTATACTAGGAAAAGCAGGGGTCTGAAAACTGAGCCTTGTGGAACACTTTTCCTAACAAGGACTGGATCTGACATGTCGTTGCCATGTTTATCCATTTGTGAATGATTGGTCAGGTAACTGTGGAACCATTTAGCCGCTTTGCATCCAATGCTAGCTCTCAGCAGGGTATTAACAAGTGATGGATGGTCCACAGTAGAGCCCAAATATGATTGGATAGCAACTAATGATTTCAAGATTTTTGAAAGAACAGGGAGAGATTGGCCTAAAATTGTTCATGTCAATCCAAACCTCAATATTATTAACACTACATCAAAAATTTTTAAATAATTAATTTGTTAAGCTGGAACGATGAAATATTTTGACATGAAAAATGACAAATGATCAAAACAGCTGCCAATAAAAACATTTTTTTCAACCAACTAATTGTTTCAGCTGTGAATAAACTGTTGGGTAATTAAATTAATTACAAAACATTATATTTTATAAACTCTTCATATGTAGTACAATGCTTACTTTGTAAAGTAACAAAAGCTGTTGTAGTGAAGAAAAAAGAACAATCTCTCAGTCTGAGTTTGGTGGAGACACAAAAAGTGGCATGAACAGAATATACGCATTTGTGCATAAGTACAGTACTTGAGTAAATGTACGTAATTACTGTCCACCACTGAACGGCAGCATAAGTGTCATTTCCAGAGATGAAGGTACAGGTACGTAGAGAAACAAATAAGGGATATGTTGGAGTAAAGTGAGAACTGAGTGGAAAACAGCTCTTAAAATCCTTCTGCTAGTTATAAAATTTATGACTGAGAAAGATAAAACATCTATGGGACAATTTGATAAATGGGTTGAAATATGTTTTCTGCGAAATCGAATAAAAGAGACGAAACCTACCATTTAGGGCAGATATACTCTATGCTATATAAACTAGAACTGAGGGAAAGGAAATACTTTACTGGTTGCACCTCTGTATGTTTGTTTGAGCCTTTGTAAAGAAAAAAATTCTTAGACATCTTGACTCGATTCTTTATTCCAGAAGACTCACTAAAGAAAAAGTTCAAATACATCTGACAATAAATTATGGACTGTAAGTTTGATGCCTTGTAATAATAAGCTGGTATGTAACGTCGGCCAGAGTCCCACTGCACTTTCACATCCAGACAAGGATGGACAAACACCTTAATGTTTCACTCCAAAGCCTGAGTCATGACCAGTTTCACACCAGTGTTTGGAGACAGAATAAGCTCCATGTTTGCACAGACTGCCTTCATTTGTTAGAGGGGGAGATGTCCAACCATAATGAACACAAACATCTCTGCTTTCACTGTCAGTAATGCGGCAGCTCCAGAGATGGAAGCACCTAAATCAGCCCTTGGAAGAGTCTAGAAAGGACGTGACTGACCCATTGTGGGAGTGAGGGAGTGTTTGCTGAAGCCTCTATGTGTTAAACTGTGGTAGCAGCTCTTAACCATTCGCTATCAGTGGAATATCCAGTTTGAAGTGGTCGACACCACCGAGCTGGTTTTGGAGATCCTTAGGTGTTCTGAACTGCTTCATATTTTAGCCCTTTATCTGGAGAAGCTGTGGACAGGCTGGCAAACTGACAGGCCTTTAATATGATGCTGATACCATATTAAAAACATTCACAAATTGATCTTGATTGTCACACTAGGAAAGGAGAGAGTGAGGAAAATGTGTTGAGTGTAAAGTTGTCAGTCGGGGAATAACACAGGGCTGTGAATGAGCCCCGTCACTGTGATCAGGCTCCTCCTTCTAATCCACCAACTTAGTGTTGATGAAAACTAAACAGAGAGATCACAGCCTTCTTTATACTTGCTGGAGCTCACAGTTCCTCAACACTGCAGATATGACGCCTCTGTTCATCTCAGTGTTGCTGGCTGCTGTGTGCCTTGGTATGAACACAACTCTGGTTCTCTGATATCAATCCAACATTGACATGATTCTTTAACAGCACACTGATACTGTTTGTTGCTGTTTTACAGAATGCAGAGCACAAAAAGACAACGTGCTGCAACCAGAAGGAGACGTGACTGCTGCTGAAGGAGAGCCAGTAACACTTGGCTGTCTATATAACAACAGTTCATCAAAGTCCATATCTCTTCTGGTACAAACAGGATGGAAACAACAGCCCTGAATTCATACTGAGCCGCTTTAAGATCGGTGAGGGGAAAACAGAGGACAAGTAAGGAGAGATTTTCATCCACACTGGATTCCACCTCTAGATCAGTTCCTCTGAAGATCCAGAAGCTTCAGCTGTCTGACTCTGCTGTGTACTACTGTGCTCTGCAGCCCACAGTGACAGGAAACACCAAAACTCTGTACAAAAACCTTTGGAGCAAAGACAACAGAATACTCCACAACGTCCACTAGAGGGAGTCACACACTGTTAAACTTCAGTGTGATGATGAAGTCTGGATTTGTTTCAACTTGCAGAATTTCAGTCTTAGTATTATTGGATCTCAGTGCTGCATTCAACACAGTCGACCACAACATATTACTAGACAGACTTGAAAACTGGGTTGGACTTTCTGGCACAGTACTAAACTGGTTTGAATCCTACTTACTCCTACAGGGACTACTTTGTGTCTATAGGTAATCACACATCTAAGCTGACAAAAATGACGTGGAGTTCCCCAAGGCTCATTTTGGGACCTCTTTTGTTTAACATTTACATGCTTCCACTGGCTCAGATTATGAAAAACAACAAAATATGTTGCCATAATTATGTAGATGACACACAGATTTACATAACCATTTCACCAGGGAACTATGATCCCATACAAGTGCTGAATAACTGTATTGAGCAGGTCAACGATTGGATGTGCCAGAATTTCCTTTTAATTAAACAAGGATAAAACTGAAGTTATTGTTTTTGGAGCCAGGGAGGAACAATTGAAAATCAGTGCTCGACTTCAATCTGTAATGTTAAGAACCACAAATCAAGCCAGAAATCTTGGTGTAGTCATGGCGTCAGACCTGAATTTGAGGAGCCACATTAAGACAATGACAAAGTCAGCCTACTATCACCTGAAGAATATATCAAGGATTAAAGGACTTATGTCTCAGCAAGACCTGGAAAAACTTATCCATGCATTTATCTTGAGTCAACTCGACTACTGTAACAGTGTCCTTACAGGCTCCCTAAGAAATCCATCAGACAGCTGCAGCTGATTCAGAACGCTGCTGCTCGAGTCCTCACTAAGACCAAAAGGTGGATCACATCACTCCAGTTCTGAGGTCTTTATGTCAAAGAATTGATTTCAAAATCCTGCTGTTAGTTTAAAAAGCACTAAATGGTTTAGAAAAAAAAAATACATTTCTGATCTTCTGCTTCGTTATGAACCATCCAGACCTCTCAGGTCGTCTGGGATCAGGTCTGCTTTCTGTCCCCAGAGTCAAAACTAAACAAGGAGAAGCAGCGTTCAGTTATTATGCTCCGTATATCTGGAACAAACTCCCAGATAACTGCAGGTCTGCTGAAACAGTCAGTTCTTTTAAATTAAGACTGAAGACTTTTCTTTTTACCATTGCTTTTAATTAAATATTTACACAGTGAGAAATGAGTAGGTAATTGAGTGAAAAGATAATGAGAGTGAGATTGAACAGAGTGAAGGAAGTGGTCTTAAATCTCTTGATTTGCAGGAACCTCTGCCCACCTGTAAACGCGCAGGTGGGTCCAGAGTATAACTGGATCAAAGTGGCCTGCGGACAGACATGTCCTGGTTTCTCTGTAGTGTCCGAGGGTTTTTGGAGTTTCAGTGGACCCAAAGATTGCTATGGACCCGAGTACAGACTAGCTAGAGAGAGTAGACTAAGTGTACTTCTCTGTTTATTCTCTTTTCAAAATAATTGTAATTCAATTATTTGCTCAACCCCTCAGCCTGTTTTTATTTTCCATTTAACTCTTTTAACCCTGATTGTACACTGCACTGTAACTTTTATATTTTATGTTGCTTTTAAACTTTTTTATATTTCCCTGTTGCTTTTATGTTTTATGGAAAGCACTTTGAATTGCCTTGTTGAAATGTGCTATACAAATAAACTTGCCTTGCACAAATGTATGTAACACTGTCAATATACTGTATGTACTGTTATACTGTATGGGAGAAAAACATTTACGCAGTTTGAATGAAGTATGTCCATAAACTGGTTGGCATCACAGACTGAGGTCTTCATTACTTTTGTTCTTATCTTTAGAACAGAAGTTTCTCTGTTGTTCTCTCGGGCTGTGATTTCTTGTGGTGTCCCACAGGGTTCAATCCTAGAGCCTCTCATATACATTTACATCTCAAATCACTTTATTTTTAAAGACAACATTGAGTTCCATGATGATGACTGCAGCATCACTGTCATTTCTAAAGCCTGAATGGAAACAGAGCACAGAAAGAGGAGGAGCTCCACAACTGAATATGAAAGGCTTCATGTTGGAAGTGAAGAGCTGCTGTGTTCTCTCTATTGTTCATTCAGTACAAGTGGAAATGATGCAGCTCTGCTTAGTTTGGATGATCATCTTCATGTTTCATACTGGTAAGAAATCAAAACAGGTAAAAGGAGATGTAGACATGAAAATAAATTTTGAATGTTTTAACATTTTCTGCTAAAATAGACAAATGTCAGAGTGAAATCTATCTTTGTCTTTTTCAGGATCCTCTGAGGATTTAGTGAAACCATTTAAAGATGTAATGCTGGCTTTGGAAGGAGACTCTGTGACTCTCTCCTGCAACTATTCAGGATCTGTACAAAACCTCTGCTGGTATCAACAGAAGTCCAGTTCATCTCCACAGTTTTTCCTCGCAGAATATTCAAAGAAACCAGGGTTTTCTTATAAACATGAAAAAACAGCAAAGGAGTTTCATCTGCAGATCTCCTCTGCTGCAGTGACAGACTCTGCTGTGTACTACTGTGCTCTGCAGCCCACAGTGACAGGAAACACCAAAACTCTGTACAAAAACCTTTGGAGCAAAGACAACAGAATACTCCACAACGTCCACTAGAGGGAGTCACACTTAAACTTCAGTTGTATGTTATCATATCGTCTGGATTCTTTTCACTGATGATAAAAACTTGAAGAAAAATTAGGTTTAAATAATGAAGACAAATGAAGGAGAGTGATGTTAACTATGTAGATAAATTATTGTTTACATCAATATTCCTTTGAGCTCCAGAATATTTATTGCTGCTGGACTAGTTGAAGTTTCAGTGGCGTCTTTTCTTCTTCTGTGGTCTGATTCTGATTGGCCACTAGATGACACTGTAGCTGCTGTTAATCCAAGCTGAGCCACATTATCAAGTAGGCGGTGCACTACTTCTGCACTGTGTTCAACCATTCTGTCAATAATAACTGCTGCTGTGAAGAGAACAATTCTCAGACTGAATGTTGAACATCAGCTAGTTTCTCCTGTTGATTTAAACCTTGTTGTAGAGATGGAACATTGGCTGGGGATTATTCTTGCTGCTCTTTTCTCTCTTACATCTTTTTATTCTTTTCTAAAGATTTATGGAAACAGCTGAGCTGTTTGTGTCCACAGAGTAACACTGTACAGCTGCCATTTTCCACTGTCTTCTCCTCTCAGCCTCATGAACAATGTTAGTCTAATGGCTTCATTTGCTCTACTTTTTCCAGGACTAATAGCTGGAGACACAATCTCTCCTGTACAAGAGGAAGTCAGTGGAAGAGAAGGACAATCTGTCACACTCACATGCAACTATCAGACAACAGCAAGTGGTGTACTCCTTTACTGGTACAAACATCATTCTGACCTTCAGGCACCTCAGTTTATACTCTGGAAAGGAGCAAAATCGAACACAGCTGAACATATTCCTGGTGGTGAACGATATGAATCTGAAACATCAGCAACATCAACTACACTGACCATCAGAGATCTAACCCTGGCAGACACAGCTCTCTACTACTGTGCTCTACAAACACAGTGATACAAAGTGTAGAAGAGGCTGTACAAAAACCTGAACCCAGATATCTGACTACTCTTCAAAGAGGAGGGAAGTGGTATTCAAACCACAGCTTCATATCAGATGGATTCTGCTAATTCCTGTTTTATCAGAGTCACTGTGGTTCCAGCTGCTAATGAAACACTGGGGGAGGATTCACAGGAGCATTATGGGTAGTGGGTGGAGATGGGGAAGTGGGGGTATATAAGTTTAAAAAGTTTCTATTTATTTTTATACTCATTTTATATAGTGACTGCAATGACTGTATTTGAAGCATTATTGTGTTTTTTTATGTACCGTCATAAAAACTGACAAATAGGGGGGTGATGGTGCAGTGGATAAGACTCATGCCTGTGGTGTGAAAGACCTGGGTTCAACTCCCCACTGTGACCCATCCACCACTTAACCCCTCGTTGCTCCAGAAGCGTGCGACCTCTGTCATATATAACAAGTTTAAGCCGCTTTGGATAAAAGCGTCAGCTAAACGAATAAATGTAAATAAAGGAATTAAATTCATTTTCTAAATCACCCATCAGCCTGAATGGAAACAGAGCTCAGCAAGAGGTTAAAGTTCAAGTGTGATGATAAAGTCTTGATCTACTCTACTCTTAGAGAGGATTGTGAGGTCAAGGTTTAGAAATGAAACCATTAAAAATGTTTATATTCTAGGAAGCCTTTCATTGGGAGGGGGTGTCTCTGCATGACCTCCCTGAGGTGAAACATGATATTTATATAGACAAGGGAATATAAGGAGATAATATCCCTGTGTCACAGGAAGTTCAAGCAAGGAAAGAGAACACAAGGGAGTGGACCAGACCCAGAACCAGAACCAGAGGCATGGCAGGTTCAGTTTTATGGTTTAATAATAACACCCTGTACGAGTACCCTGACTTACAGCACGCTGAGGCAGGCCAAGGGCCAAACAGGCAGACAGTCCAAAAAGCAAACACATCCAAAGGACTTAGGCAATAAACAAACTCCTAAAAGATCCGATACATCAGGCCAAAAATCCAAAACCCAAGAAAACACTGGGAAAGGACTAGAAGGCTGGACTTGTAGACAGAGACTAAGCGGCAAAGACAAGAGAAGCTGACAGACTAAAAGATGTTTGGGATTTCCCCTTTCTGGTTATACATCCCTGCCTCTGCTGAATAAGTTATGTCCCTGGTGGGGACAGAATTTATCCCCCCCTCAGAGTGATCAATGCTACTTCACTAGTGATGCTACTGATCACAAAACTCAGATCAGTCCGAGGTTTTGTTAGGGTTCAATTAATTTTAAAATGCTCTACTTTTGCTCTGGTCCAGCTGCCGCTCTCTGTCTGTGGGTAATTACCACTCTGGAGTCTTGATCAATGTCCCGCCCACGGCTCTATCTGATTGGTTACAAGTCACGAATAATGGCCTATCAACAGTCAGGAGACATGTGCTCCGGGGAGCAGCGGAGCTGTGTGCTGGAGGAAAGGCAGCCGATGATGACGCTCTTGAAAGTGAAGGCTTTTAAATCGGGGGGCGGGAGTTTTCTCATGAAGAAAATAAAACATCCCCCCTCTGTTTTTTACACAAATCACACCCTGTACATAACTATGTTTTCAGTGGTGTAGAAAGACCTTACATAATGAACCGTAATGTTTTTATTGCCTCAGAATGAGACACTTGTATCTACATACACCGCGGCTCCACCATGATTCTACAGTAGCCCAAACGGACAAACTGCTCTACAGAGCCCGTTTAGTCACTACATTGAAAACGTACGAAGAAAAAAAAGAAGAGT
>NW_024040485.1:34233234-34261593 GCF_014851395.1 Micropterus salmoides | reverse complement strand
ATCTCGATTTCACCGACCAAATGTGCACTGATAAATGCAAGGTCGGTAATGAACAAAACTTCATCCTTCAGGATTTCTTCATCACACAGGCTGTGGATGTACTATTCTTAACAGAAACATGGATTGCCCCCCGTGGGTGAGTTCGATGCCTTCACAGAGCTTTTACCTCCTGACTGTACTTTTTTAAATTCCCCAAGGACCACTGGACGTGGAGGAGGAATAGCAACTGTCTTAAAGAGCAGCTCACATTGTAAACTTTTGGCTCCATCTGTTTTTTTCCTCATTTGAACTAAGCTCGTTTGTCTTCGGCCGGTCGGATCCTGTACCGTGTGCGGTGGTATATCGCCTGCCGTAATACAACAAATATTTTATCAAGGAGTTTTCTGATTTCTTGGCCAGTATCATGACAGACTATGACAGAGTTTTAATTGTTGGTGACTGTAACGTGCATGTCTGTTGTCCTTCTAAACCACTCACAAAAGATTTTTTGGATATGATTGATGCTTTTAACTTTTTACAATATGTCAGTGGACCCACACAAGAACAAGGGTACACGTTAGATCTTATGGTTTGCCCATTTTAAATATCCAGACACAGGAAGCCAGTTTTATTTGATTTTAACTTTAACCAACTGCTCCTGCACACTTAGGCCGTGTGTTTAAGCCGACCACTGCTGCTCAGTTTTCTTGTGCTTTCCAAAGTCAGTCTGACACTGGTCTCTTGGCTGACACAGAGAAATTAACTTCTTCCTTTCTCTCCACATATGCCAGCATTCTTGACATTATTTCTCCTTTAAAAGTTTTGCGCCCCAGACCTAAATCTGAGCCGTGGGTTAATGACACCACCCGTGCAGCAAGGAGAGAGTGCAGGAGAGCAGAGCGCCGGTGGAAGAAAGACAAGCTTCATGTCTCTCTTTATTACTTTAAATTTTAAAGTAAAGCTGGAGAATGTATCAAAAAATAGTTAAACTGAAACAAATAGATACCTAAAAGAAAAAATGATCCAAAATCTAAACAAACCACGTGTCCTTTTTAAAAGCATTGATTCCATTTTAAACTCACCCCAATCCTCCTGTTTGGAAGCTTCTTCTGAAGTCTGGTTGTTTGTTTGTTTTATTTGGATCCCCATTAGCTTCAGCATAAGCTGAAAGCTATTCTTCCTGGGGTCCTCCAATCTTCCATGTGACAATACAATTTATTACATCACATTACACACTATACGCACAGGACATTACACAACATTTAAATACATATTGTACAATTAATGCCATTGATCACCAAAATAATAAAAAATAATAAAATAAATAAATAATTAAAATAAAATGTCGCTCCTCCGAATAGATCTATATCAAAGAATAAGCTAACTAAGAACCCTACAACAGTATCTCCTTAAATTAAATTAATATTAAATATCTAAATTTCTTTGAAGGTAATATATATATTACCTTCAAAATATTATAATATTAAGTGAAGTTTTTAAACCATACAGAGTGTTTTGTTGTTTGATAGTATTTGGGAGCGAGTTCCATTCACACATTGCTCTGTACCTAACTGATAGTTGAATTGATTTTGAAGTCTGTGAGAATATACAATATTTTTTTAGACAAGATTACCTCCATTAGAACTCATATTTCCCCACCTGTATCCGACCTCTCTGAAATGATGACCTGTTTAACAATGTTTGATCAGTTTGAGCCTGTGTCGCTTCCTCGCCTCAATAAAATAATTTCACAGCTCAAACCCTCAGCCTGTCCCACAGACATTGTCCCCCTTCGCCTTTTTAAGGAGGTCTGGACCACTATAGGGCCTGTATGAGCCATTTTCATTCTGTATTCTTTTATGTAATTTTTGTCTTGTGCCACTAGGGGGCTGTATGTGCTTTTTTTAAGACGCTGCACGGGCACACGTCTAAACCTAATCCGCTGTATTAGCAACCAGTTACTAGACTATGTTAGGATTTAGTCAGTACACTTAAGGTCAAAAACTGCTTCAATTTGGATAATCGTTCAAAGTGAGGACGCGGACCTGTTATATTGTGGATTTAACGGTGTTCGTTTGGAAAATCCGAGATGTGAGGTGGGCAAATGTTTGGAGTTGCCGATTGTTGAAAGGAGCCGCACCGCGGCGAGTTAAAGGGTCTCCGGAATATCAGCATCATCACGTCGGGATACCATTCATCAAGCCGGCCAACGCTCTATTGGGGTACGTGGTGATCAGCGCTGACATTATGAATGGCCATGGTAAAATTGTGTGCACACATTCACGTAAAACCAACTTCTTGGTAACAACTTGTAACCGTCTACAATAACTTTGAATGTTTAGACGAGGTGTTGCGCAACACAAACTATATTTGCGGGATTATGGATTAATAAAACAATTCGTTTTGTGTGGTCATTATGGCCGAAAAGGAAAAAGGCCAGCTTGGCCCTGAGACTGAACTTTGTGTGAGCCAAGGGGTACAATCTGTAACTGAAAAACGTGTGGTTAAATTAACACCCAAAGCTTTGTTGGAAAAAATAAGTACTTTAGAAAAGGAAAGAAAGTCTAAATTTAGTAAACTGTTGAACGTGAAAAATTCTATTACTAAATTGATGAGCGATAAAGAGCATATAAGTGAGGTTGAAAATGAATTTGACACGTTCAATAAGTTGTGTGATGAAATACAGCAGGTACATACATCTTTATTGGGTTTATTGCCTGTTGAGGAGGCAAACAAACATGAAATATGGTACCAAGCTAAAATGTTGAGTTTCAATGAGTTTTTCATGGGTACAAATCAATGGTTGTATGACACTAAAGCTTGTTCAGTTGCTAAAATGGATGATGATTTGACAGTTCAAGTTGAAACTCAAACTGTTGACGTCAATGCTGAAAATGGAAATGAGATTGATGCCAGCAAACCAAAAGGAACTGCTGGTGGAAAGGATGAGGATGAGGAGGATCAGATTCAACCTCAGGACAGCATTTCAAACGTGCAGTCAAGGCACCGTGGCTCAAGTAGCGGATCCTCTAGTAGTAGATCCTCCACTTCTTCAGCCAGACGCATGGTGAGGGCGGAACAGGCCGCGCTCTTGGCTCGAGCTGCTGCCTTAAAGGACAAGCATGAATTGGAGGAGCAGGAGCTCATTTTGAGGAGAAAGAAGGAGCAGCTTGAGTTGGACATTGAGATAGCCGCCACTTCTGCTAAACTATCAGTGCTACAGGTTGGTAGCAGCGTCCATTCAAGGCAATCTGATGGAATGGCTTCCTATATTAGGAAAGGGGCTAGACCTAAGCTCCCGCCCACCGCTCTCAATCTACAGGCCTCAGTATTTGTACCTCTGACCTCACAGCAACCTGCATCTCTACCACCTCAAAGCAATGTTTCACCATTCGTTAAGTCTTCTATCTCGCCAAAGCCAACTGTCAATCAAAGCTTTCAACCCCTGCAAGGCCAACATCAGACAGCAGGTCTGTATAATTTGCTGCAACAACAGAACGACATAACGGCTCTTCTTGTTAAAATGCAAACTTTACAACTGCTTCCACGCCGAGAAATTCCAATTTATGATGGAGATCCTTTAAGGTTCAATACATTTATGAAGGCATTTGAATACTGCGTGGAGGCAAAGACCAGCTGTAAAGGAGACTGTTTATATTATCTTGAGCAATTTACTAGGGGGCAGCCAAGGGATATTGTGCGCAGCTGCCTGCATATGACTGCAGATGAAGGATTCGCTGTTGCTAAAAAATTGCTTAAGGAGCACTTTGGAAATGAGTTTAAGATAACCGAAGCTTATATGGAGAAGGTTATGGGATGGCCAAGTGTCAAAGCTGAGGACCCTAAAGCGCTTAAAGCTTATGGACTCTTCCTTCGTGAGTGTTCCAATGCTATGAAGGATCTTCAGTACTTGGAGGAACTTAACATGCCAGCAAACATAAAGATTCTGAGTCAAAGGCTTCCGTATAAACTCAGAGACAAGTGGAGAACAAGGGCATGTGAGATACTGGAGAAAACTGGGCGAAGAGCACGATTCTCAGACATTGTGGAGTTCATCGAGCGCCAGGTTAGAATCACTTCAGATCCAGTCTTTGGCAACATACAGGATACTTTACCTGTTATCAAGGGAGCTATAAAAGCAAATAAGTTCCAGGTAAAACCTCTGTTGGGAAGAAACAGCTTTGCAACACAGGTAGTTATTGAGGATGGATACAGCAAACCAGATAGTAACAAGAAGGAAAAGGCTCAGAAAGAAGTGACATCCTTTACCAAGAATGATTCTATTGCCTGCCTGTATTGTGCTGCTGGTAATCATGTTTTGGAAAAATGTTTCAAACTGGGAAAAAAGACACACAGAGAGAAACTGGACTATCTAAAGGAGAAAGGATTGTGTTTCAGTTGCTTGTGCACAGGACACTTGAGTAAGAATTGTGATAGGCGTATCATTTGCAATAAGTGCAATCGAACGCACCCCAGTGTTTTGCACATAGGAGAGAAGGAAAGGATTACTCAAAAGGATCAGAAGAATGGTGAGCACGAAATTGCTGAGCAGTCAAATACTTCCGACAGCTGTACAACATCCTCCGCTTGTTGTCTTACAGGGGCTGGCCACTGCAATGGAATTCTTTCCATCTTGCCTGTTAAAGTGAAGTGTTTAAAGGGAAACAAGGTTATTGAAACCTATGCTTTTCTGGACCCAGGGAGTACAGGAACTTTCTGCACCAGGAAGCTCCTTGACAGGTTAAACATGGAAGGGCGTAAATGCAAGATTTATATCCGCACTTTGGGCCATCATAACGCAGTAGATAGCTCCGTTGTGGATGGTCTGTCAATTTCAGGAGTTTCTGGTGAGTGCTACTATCCACTTTCCAAAGTGTGTACCCTGAAAGGGATGCCTGTTTCTACAGCCAATATAATCAGCGAAAGGGAGCTGAGAAAATGGCCTTATTTAAAGGAGGTAAAGATTTCTCACATAAATGCTAATGTTGACTTATTAATTGGCACAAACGCCTCCAAGTTGATGGAGCCTTGGGAGGTGATTAACAGTCGTGAAGGTGAAGGACCCTATGCAATCAGAACCCTATTGGGATGGGTAATAAATGGTCCGTTACAAGGAAGTAGCGACTGTGGAACTGACCACTCTTTAGTTCATGCCAACAGAATTGCCCTTGATAGAATTGAAGAACTGTTAACCAGCCAGTACAACTATGACTTCAATGAGCAAGCTTCTGCAGAACAGGAAGAAATGTCAAGGGAAGAAAGGAAGTTTGTGGAGATAATGGAAAGCTCTGCTCAGTTTAAAAACGGCCATTACAGGTTTCAAATGCCTTTCAAAGGGAAAGATGTTTCGATGCCGAACAACTTTGGTGTTGCCATGCAGCGTGTTCGTGGTTTAAAAAGAAGACTTCAGAAAGACGCAAGCTTTCATGAAAAGTACAACAACTTTCTTGCTGATGTTATTAGCAATGGCTATGCTGAAGAAGTGCCACAGCATCAGTTGGAAACGCCAACAGGGAAGGTGTGGTATATCCCACACCATGGTGTGTATCATCCACGGAAAAGAAAGCTACGAGTGGTGTTTGACTGTGGAGCAGAGTACAAAGGGACCTCGCTCAACAGTCAGCTCTTACAAGGACCAAACCTCACCAACTCGTTAGTTGGAGTTCTTATGAGGTTCAGACAGGAACAGGTGGCCGTAATGGCGGACATAAAGGCTATGTTCCACCAGGTTAAGGTGGCAGAGAAACACCGGGACTACTTAAGATTCTTATGGTGGCCTCATGGTAACCTGGAACAAGGTCTTGTAGAGCATCGCATGACTGTTCATTTATTTGGAGCGGTTTCATCATCTAGTGTCGCCTGCTTTGCTCTTAGAAAAACCGCGGAAGATAATCAAGCCAACTTTCCAGCAGAAGTAATTGAAACGATCAATCGAAACTTCTATATGGATGATCTATTAAAGAGTCTGCCCTCTGAACAGGATGCAGTCACCATGGTTAAGAACCTTATAACCATTTGCGACAGAGGAGGGTTTACCCTCACTAAATGGATTAGTAATAGTCGAGAAGTGCTTCAAGGCCTACCAGAGGATCTTAAGTCTAAGAACCTGCATGAACTTGATTTGGATAGGGATAAGCTGCCGTTGGATAGAGCTTTGGGTTTGCAGTGGTGTATCGAGACGGATACTTTTAAATTCAAACTGAAAGTCAAGCAGAAACCAGCAACCAAGCGAGGCATGCTATCCATCATTGGTTCCGTCTACGATCCATTGGGGTTTCTGGCACCTCTAATACTCCCGGCCAAGCTGCTGTTGCATGGGTTATGTAGGGCAAAGTGTGACTGGGATGATCCAATACCTCCAGCTTTCCAGCAGAAGTGGAATAAATGGCTGATGGATCTTGAGAAAGTGGCATATTTCCGGATCCACCGATGTGTGAAGCCTGCAGGATTTGGGAGGATTGTCAGCGCCCAGTTGCATCACTTCGCTGACGCGAGCGAAAGCGGCTATGGTACGGCTATTTACCTGAGGATGCAGAACATGGATGAGAGGGTTCATATTACATTCTTATTTGGCAAATCCCGAGTGGCCCCTTTGAAGACTATCACCATTCCCCATCTAGAGCTTACCGCTGCCGTTGTTGCAGTACGAGTGGACAAGATGCTTCGAGCGGAGCTTCAGTTTCCACTAAAGAAGACCTGCTTTTGGACCGACAGCACATCAGTTCTTAAGTATACAAAGAATGAGGATCGAAGATTTCAAACCTTTGTAGCAAATAGAGTAACCACCATCAGGGTGAACTCGGAAATTGAGCAGTGGAGATACGTTCCCACATCCCTGAACCCTGCTGACTACGCTTCACGTGGATTGAAGGCAGAAGATCTTGTGAAGCAAAGATGGATACAAGGCCCGGAATTTCTACAGCAACCTGAAGAAAAGTGGCCAACATTTCCAGTAGATACAAGTGTTACTGCAGAAGACCCAGAAGTAAAAAAAGGTCTGACGGTCAATGCAATACTTGTTGACACCAATGCTACATCGCAATTGATGACTCATTTCTCTGATTGGCAAAAATTGAAAGTTGCAGTGGCGTGGCTCATTAAGCTGAAAGGAACTCTGCTCAAACTGAAAGAAAAAAGGAAAAGTTTGGAGCATGCAAACATCAATGCTATTGCAACAGCAAGGTTGGATGTGCAAAAAGAGATGCAAGCTTTCTCAAAAACTGCTTGGGAATCAGAAGGTGACACTGGAAGATCTCTTGGAGGCCGAGATCTCCATAATCGCTTTTTGCCAGCAAGAGAGATTTCCCATTGAGTTTGCTACACTAACCTCTGGCAAGTCACAAGTGCCAAGAAGTAGCAGCCTCCTCAAATTGGATCCGGTTCTAGAAGGAGGACTTCTACGAGTTGGGGGACGGCTGAAAAGATCAGCAATCCCTGAGGACATTAAACACCCCCTCATTCTGTCAAAGGACCAACATATCACTGATCTTATCCTCCGTCATGTCCATTTACAGCTTGGACATGAAGGTAGAAATCATGTTCTTTCTGTTACAAGAAGAAAATATTGGATCACAAATGGACCTACTGCAGTGAGGAAGATTATATCAAGATGCCTCATTTGCAAGCTCTATAGTGCAAAACCAGGTGAGCAAAAAATGGCAGACCTGCCAGAAGAGAGAGTGATTCCTGATCTACCGCCGTTCACTAACGTTGGCGTAGATTATTTTGGGCCAGTTGATGTAAAAAGGGGGCGTAGCATCGTGAAAAGATATGGAGTAGTATTCACTTGCATGACAAGCAGGGCTGTGCACCTGGAAGTGGCCTATTCTCTTGACACAGACTCATGCATCAACGCATTGCGAAGGTTCATCTGTCGAAGAGGACAAGTTTCGCACTTGAGATCTGACAATGGCACCAACTTTGTGGGTGCAGAAAGGGAGTTGCGAGAAGCCTTAGCCTCTTTGAATCATGACCGCATTGAAAGAGCCTTGTCCAAAAGGGGAGTCAAGTGGAGCTTTAATCCTCCAGCTGGGTCACATCATGGGGGTGCATGGGAGCGCATGATACGGATGATCAGGAAGATCTTGTGCTCTGTGCTCCGTCAGCAAAACTTGGATGATGAAGGGTTCCATACCGTGCTCTGTGAGGCTGAAGCTATACTTAATGATCGCCCCATCACAAGACTGTCAGAGGATCCCAACGATCTTGAGGCATAACCATCTGTTACTCCTCAAAGGAAAACCAATTCTTCCACCTGGATTGTTCAATAAAAGGGATGTTTACGCAAGGAGAAGGTGGAAACAAACCCAATACATTTCGGATCTGTTTTGGAAGAGGTGGATCCGTGAGTACTTACCACTTTTACAGGAGCGTCAAAAATGGAACCAGGAGAAGAGGAGTTTTGTTCCTGGAGACCTGGTCATGGTGGCGGACTCTACAGCACCACGTGGGTCATGGATGATAGGAAGGGTTCTGGAAACCTTCCCTGATAAAAGAGGCCTGGTACGTGTGGTTCGTTTGAAGACCAAGACGAACATCATAGAACGACCCATAACTAAAATATGCTTGCTTAATGAAGCTAAAGAGTAATTGGTTCCCTTGGGCCATATTTCTGGTATTTATGGCTCTTTTGAATTTGGTGTAATTGCTCTGGCAGACGCAATTAGGGGCTGGAGTGTATGAGCCATTTTCATTCTGTATTCTTTTATGTAATTTTTGTCTTGTGCCACTAGGGGGCTGTATGTGCTTTTCAGTTCA
The DNA here is from genome assembly GCF_014851395.1 of Micropterus salmoides. Classification (NCBI taxonomy): domain Eukaryota; kingdom Metazoa; phylum Chordata; class Actinopteri; order Centrarchiformes; family Centrarchidae; genus Micropterus; species Micropterus salmoides. The sequence continues at coordinate 34,252,857 of NW_024040485.1, read as the reverse complement.
GCTGATCTCGAGTCATGAAGGTGTGGGTTATTTACGTAGAGGAAACCCAGACACAGGTGTTGCTGATTTGGGAAGCAAACAGTTTTTGACTGTGCTAGTGTTAGCCTTGGGGTAAGCAAGGCACGATGGTGTTGGTTACATGTATTACGAGCAAAGATAATGCCACTGTATGAGACATGGAGGAAAATAAACTTGCTAGTTAATAGTAACATTACCGAAGTCCCCGTATGATATTTAAGACGCTGCACGGGCACACGTCTAAACCTAATCCGCTGTATTAGCAACCAGTTACTAGACTATGTTAGGATTTAGTCAGTACAGGGCCAAGTGTCCAAAAAATGATTAACAGCAGTCTGACTTCAGGAATTGTTCCAGCTTATTGCAAAGAAGCAACTGTTGTACCTCTAATGAAAAAGCAAAATTTGGACATTACAATTTTAGCTAACTACAGACCGATATCAAAGCTTCCTTTTATTTCTAAAATCTTAGAAAAAAAACTGTATTTGCACAACTACCTACCTTTTTAGATATAAATGGTATTTTAGAAATTTTTCTGGTTTTAAAGCTTTTCATAGTACAGAGACTGCACTTTTAAGAGTTTTTAATGATCTTTTACTAACTACAAACCATGGTGACTCTGCTATTCTTGTGCTTTTAGACCTTACTGCTGCTTTTGATACAATTGATCACGCCATTCTCATCTGTCGCTTTGAGCACTGTGTGGGCATCCGAGATACTGCCCTGCAGTGGTTCAGATCGTATTTATCTGAGCGATGTTTTTATGTAAAACTTGGTGACTTCACGTCATCTACCGCTCCCCTTCTCTGTGGAGTTCCTCAGGGCTCAGTTCTTGGACCACTATTGTTCTCCTTATACGTTCTCCCTCTTGGAAACATTTTTAAAAAATATGGTATTTCCTACTACTTTTATGCGGACGACTCGCAAATCTACTTGCCCCTGAGAAGAAATGCAAACAGTTCCCTGAATCCTCTATTTGAATGTCTCATGGATATTAAGGCCTGGATGTCATTCAATTTTTTTTATTTAAATGAAGACAAAACTGAGGTCATTGTATTTGGACCCAGCCGGGTTTGTGACTCCACTCCCATAAACCTTGGTTCCCTGCCGTAAAGCCAGTAGTCACCAATTTAGGCATCAAAATTGACTGTGATTTTAAACTTGACAAGCAGATAAACACTGTGGTTAAATCCAGTTTTTATCATTTGAGGCTTTTATCTAAAATTAAACCTGTTTTATCTTTTGATCTTCTTGAGCATGTGATTTATGCTTTTATCTCGACCCGTTTGGATTACCGTAATGCACTTTACATCGGTGTGAACCAAACCTCCCTCTCACGCCTGCAGTTAGTCCGGAATGCAGCTGCTCGTCTTTTAACAGGAACCCGGAAACATGAACACATTACCCCCATTCTGGCCTCTCTCCACCGGCTTCCTGAACATTTTAGAATACATTTTAAGATTTTAATGTTTGTTTTTGAGTCACTTAATGGGTTGGCACCTCTGAGGTCTGCTGATCAGCTGCGGCTGAATGTGCCCAGGACCAGGCTGAAGACCAGGGGCGATCGCTCTTCTTCAGCAGTTGCCCCCAAACTGTGAAATGACTTACCTCCTCACATTAAAGTGGTGCCCAACCTCCACACCTTTAAATCTCGTTTAAACATACTTTTATTCCCCGGCTTTTAATTCACCATGAGAGCTGCTGTGGTCTTCGTTGTCGCTGTCAGTGTTGTTATATGTTTTGTTTTTATTTATCATGAGCATATTCTATATCATCTCTGTAAAGCACTTTGGTAACCTTGTTTTTTAAATTGTGCGATATAAATAAAGTGGATTGGATTGAGATTGTGTCACACTTTATAACAGTTAGACCGCATTAAGTAACTTTACTGTAGTGTCAGTGGATGGCTCTTCTTCTGTGGTGTTGTCCCCGTTTTGTTGCAGTATTGTATATTATGTGGGTCATGTTAGGTGGAGAAGCTGTGTACCTGACTATCAGTAAAAGGCAATAAATCTAAATTGAACGTTATGAAGCAAACAGCGGCAGGTCCGAGCTACTGTAGTGTTAGCTGGCTGCTCGTGGCTGCATCACTGTGGGATGGTAAACAAATCGCTCCACATTAGCTTTTTACCATTACATCATTTCTTGCAGGCTTTGACACTTTGACATAACAGTGGTACAGAGGAAAGTAACATGTTGCATTAGTTGGTGAAGTAATGTGAAAGCGATTTAACTTTGCACCAGACAACATTAGCAACTGCTCGGCGTTAGCCAGCGAGCTAACGCTATCTAACTTGAGCCAACTGAAGAACAAAATCAAAATATGTTTTACATGCTTTGTAGTAATGTTAGCTTACCTGTCCAATAGGATGAAAGCCAACTCCGGGTCTGTTTTTATACCCAAAACAAAGCCGAGGTTTCTCCATGATACAAAGCCCTGCTGATGTTGATCCGTGTTTAGATCTGATTCACATTTGTCCTGACAAGCTTCATCAGATAAAACTTTTTTTAGTTTTTTATCCTTATGTGGAGTTTGTGTTGGAGTCTTTGTTGTGCTGGGAGTAGGTCGTTTCTTAGTGTTAGCAGACTCCATGTCGTAAGTTGCAGTGTCGTCGCTGCTGAGTGCAAAGTCAGTAGACACAGCGAGCGGCTCGGAAGATAATAGCCTAACCCGGCAAGTGGATCATTTTAATGTCAGATTACAATCCCTTCACACACAGGCAATAAAAAAAGGATTCATTTTAGTAGAAAAACTACATATAGTCTCTTTTTAAAGTTTAACAGTGTGTGACTCCCTCTAGTGGATGTTGTGGAGTATTCTGTTGTCTTTGCTCCAAAGGTTTTTGTACAGAGTTTTGGTGTTTCCTGTCACTGTGGGCCTCACAGCACAGTAGTACACAGCAGAGTCTGTCACTGCAGCAGAGGAGATCTGCAGATCCAGATGGGTTTTATCATCACTCACTTTAACAGACAGTCTAGGGACGGAATCTGATGTCAGTAGTCCTGTTCCTGAGTGTGAAATAAGAAACTGTGGTGGTTTTCCTGGATATTGTCGATATCAGAAGAAATAATCACTGGTAGCAGCACTCTTGGAGTATTTGTAGGACAGAGTGACAGATCTGTCTTCTAAAGTGAACTCTTCATTCCTGACTGCAGTGAGTTCTTCACAGCTGACACCTGAAGGAAGAGATAACTCTGTTACTTTACAATCTAAAGGTTTCTATCAGTGAAGCTCTCTTAATGTTGATGATCTCACCTACCTCTTATTGTGAGCAGAAACAAAGTCACAAACAGACTGAAGTTCACTGACAGCATCTTAAAGAGAAAGAGAATCTGTCTGGTTTTGGATCAAACGCCACTGTGAAAGTTTGTGTCTTTTCTGTCCTTGAGCCCAGTTTTGCTCCTCCCTTAATCCCTCCCTCCTTGCCCTCACAACTCTGACAAATAGTGAGTTTGTCTCTGCTGTGGTGCTGTTATTCACTAAATCACAACATTTCCATCAGGTAACAAGTAACTGAAAAGGTAACACTGATTGACTCTTGACAGAACATGTGAAGGTCGTCACTGAGGTCAATCTTTATGCAGACGATACTATTCAATTACACATGACACCCACATTGACTACTTATTCAACACTTTGTTTTTTTTACTCAAACAATGTTCTTTTACTCAAACAATATTATTCACATTATTACATTTGCGTCAAGTTTGAGGACAAATCAAATCATGAGATGACTTTACAAAATAAATCACCTACAGAGTAGATTTTCAGTTCCAAGGACAAAGATTGTTTGCATCTGTCAAATTTTCCACTTTTAATGATATTATTACTACCTACTATTTTGACTTTGCACTTTTAATTGAAACTTGGATAGATAATAGTAGCAGTGCACCATTTCTCATTGAGTCAGCCCCTTCAAATTTTTATTTTAGAAATGTTTTTCTACTTGACAGGAAAGGTGGTGGTGTTCCTGTTTATCTGACAGATGCTGAGTCAGAGCCTTGACATCATGTGTTTTTACAGAATGGTTGGCTGTTGTTTCCATCCTGTTTGTACCAGAACAAAGTTGGATTTGTGCCACTCGTCTCAAATGTACAGCCAAGTGTTACTGGCTCTCCTTCAGCAGCAGTCACGTCTCCTTCTGGTTGCAGCACGTTGTCTTTTTGTGCTCTGCATTCTGTAAAACAGCAACAAACAGTATCAGTGTGCTGTTAAAGAATCATGTCAATGTTGGATTGATATCAGAGAACCAGAGTTGTGTTCATACCAAGGCACACAGCAGCCAGCAACACTGAGATGAACAGAGGCGTCATATCTGCAGTGTTGAGGAACTGTGAGCTCCAGCAAGTATAAAGAAGGCTGTGATCTCTCTGTTTAGTCTTCATCAACACTAAGTTGGTGGATTAGAAGGAGGAGCCTGATCACAGTGACGGGGCTCATTCACAGCCCTGTGTTATTCCCCGACTGACAACTTTACACTCAACACATTTTCCTCACTCTCTCCTTTCCTAGTGTGACAATTAGGATCAATTAGTGAATGTTTTTAATATGGTATCAGCATCATATTAAAGGCCTGTCAGTTTGCCAGCCTGTCCACAGCTTCTCCAGATAAAGGGCTAAAATATGAAGCCTGTTCAGAACACATAAGGATCTCCAAAACCAGCTCGGTGGTGTCGACCATTTCAAACAGGATATTCCACTGAGAGCGAATGGTTAGGAGCTGCTACCACCAGTTTACCACAGTGAAAGCAGAGGCTTCAGCAAACACTCCCTCACTCCCACAATGGGGCAGTCAAGTCCTTTCTAGACTCTTCCAAGGGCTGATTTAAGTGCTTCCATCTCTGGAGCTGCCGCATTACTGACTGGTTACTGGTTGGACATCTCCCCCTCTAACAAATGAAGGCAGTCTGTGCAAACATGGAGCTTATTCTGTCTCTAAACACTGGTGTGAAACTGGTCATGACTCAGGCTTTGGAGTGAAACATTAAGGTGTTTGTCCATCCTTGTCTGGATGTGAAAGTGCAGTGGGACACTGGCCGACGTTACATACCAGCTTATTATTACAAGGCATCAAACTTACAGTCCATAATTTATTGTCAGATGTATTTGAACTTTTTCTTTAGTGAGTCTTCTGGAATAAAGAATCGAGTCAAGATGTCTAAGAATTTTATTCTTTACAAAGTGTCAGACAAACATAGAGAGTGCAACCAGTAAAGTATTTCCTTTCCCTCAGTTCTGGTTTATATAGCATAGAGCATATCTGCCCTAAATGGTAGGTTTCGGCTCTTTTATTCGATTTAGCAGGAAACGTATTTCAACCCATTTATCAAATTGTCCCATAGATGTTTTATCTTTCTCAGTCATAAATTTTATAACTGGCAGAAGGATTTTAAGAGCTGTTTCCCACTCAGTTCTCACTTTACTCCAACATATCCCTTATTTGTTTCTCTACGTACCTGTACCTTCATCTCTGGAAATGAATCTTATGCTGCCGTTCAGTGGTGGACAGTAATTACGTACATTTACTCAAGTACTGTACTTATGTACAAATGAGTATATTCTGTTCATACCACTTTTTGTGTCTCCACCAAACTCAGACAGAGAGATTGTTCTTTTTTCTTCACTACAACAGCTTTTGTTACTTTAAAAAGTAAGCATTTTACTACATATGAAGAGTTTATAAAATATGTTTTGTAATTAATTTAATTACCCAACAGTTTATTCCAGCACAGCTGAAACAATTAGTTTGTTGAAAATCATCTATCGTTCCAGCTTCACAAATTAATTATTTAAAAAATTTAGATGTAGTGTTAATAATATTGATGTTTGGATTGACATGACCTGACCAATCGTTGACAAATGGTTAAACATGGCAACGACATGTCAGATCCAGTCCTTGTTAGGAAAAGTATTCCACAAGGATCAGTTTTGGGACCCTCGCTTTTCCTAGTTTACATTAATAATGTTTGTGATGTTTAAATTCTGTAAGGATCATCTGTATGCAGATGACACAGTTCTGTACTCCTGTGCGCCCACAGCAGAGTTTGCCTTTTCAAATGTGCAGGCAGATTTTTATACCCTGCAATATGCTCTGTCAGATTTGAAGTTGCTTTTAAATTCCCACAAAACTAAAGTTATGATTTTTGCCACTGGGCGAAAAAAGGTACCACCCCTCTCCATCACGACCCTGTATGGAGTCTGTATCCAGTCTGTTGATAATTACAAATATCTGGGAATCTGGTTTTACAAAAAAAAAACTAAATTTTAAATACCATGTTAATTATCTTGCAAAGAAATTAAAATTCACGTTGACTTTTCTGTATATGTGAAAGTCATGCTTTTCAATGGCTTCACAAAAACACTTAGTTGCTGGCCTTTTTCTGCCACAGATTGATTATAGGGACACTACCTACAGGTTTGCCTCTCTGTCCACCTTGTCCAAACTTGACCCCCTTTATCACTCAGCTCTCAGATATGTCACTAACTCTAGTTTCAGATATACATCATTGTATATTGGACAGACTGGAAGGATGGCCATCCCTTCACTTGCAAAGATATGTTAGGTAGACTTCCAAATTATTTAAACAGGACATTTTTAACTTTACAAAGCAGTCATGAGCTCAGGTCGCATAATGGGCTACAGTTCAAAGTGCCTGCTATCAGAACCAGGGCAGGAACTCAAAGTATAAAAAGGGCACATGGAACAAGGATTTAAATAGGGCTGTTCTCAAAATATTGATACAGAAATATATCGTTATGTATTCCTTGCTGATATGCGTATACTGATGCTTCTGTATTGATACATCAGCGAATGGTATGACACAGTTTTGAAAAAGAAGTACAGGGAGAAAGGACGAGGTCGGCCAAGGCAGGGTTAAGAGTGAGACAAATCTATAGACAGGTGTGTGCGTGTGTCTATAGGCAATATTTTGATAATGATATATTTCACTGTGACATTTGGAATTCTTTATTACATTTATTTAATCTTGCTTTAGCATATAAAAAGCATTCAAAATATATTTTCATGTCTGGTATCTCCTTTTACATGTTGCTACGTCCTGAACCCCATTACCCATAAACGTGAAATAATAACAAATTTAAAAAAAAACAAATAAAGGAACTAAAATTACTGACAATGAAAATAATAATAATTGAAAACCTTTCAAAACAATTATTATATTTGATTCTATTCTGAGTTTCCACTGGTTGTCCTCTGTTCGTGGCATCCATCTATCTCTCTCTTTCACTATCTCCATCTTTCAGTATCTCTGTCTTTCACTATCTGTCTTTCACTGTCTCTGTCTTTCACTATCTGTCTTTCACTGTCTCTGTCTTTCACTCTTTGTCTTTCACTATCTCTTTCACTGGCTCTGTCTTTTACTATCTCTATCTTTCACTATCGCTTTCACTATTTCTTGTTCTCTTATCTCTTTCACTATATCTTTCAATATCTCTATCTCTTAACTATCTTTTCCGTATCTCTTCACTATCTCTTTCACTGTCTCCGTTTTTAACTTTCTCTTTCACTACCTCTTTCACTATCTCTTCAATATCTCTTTCCCTATCTTTTTCACTATTTCTCGTTCTTTCATTATCTCTTTCACTATATCTTTCAATATCTCTATCTTTTCCGTATCTCTTTCACTATCTCTATCTTTAATAATCTCTTTCACTCTCTTTTTCACGGTTTCTGTCTTTTACCATGTCTATCTTTCACTATCTCTGTCTTTGACTATCTCTTTCACTGTCTCTGTCTTTCACTATCTCTTTCACTATTTCTCTTTCACTTTCTCTGTCTTTCACTATCTCTTTCACTGGCTCTGTCTTTCACTAGGTCTTTGTTTCACTATCTCTTAAGTATCTCTCTTTTACTGTCTCTGTCTTTCACTATCTCTTTCACTGGCTCTGTATTTCACTATCTCTCACCCAGAGCCTTAAAGCCAACCAACCCCGTGACATTGCAGGTTATAGTACTGCACAATGGTGGCGCCCTTTCCGTGAAAGATATGACAGTTCTTCTTTTCTTTTGTCTTTTATACGTTTACATTTGTCATGTTTCTTGTATAATTGTTTACACATTGTGTAAATGATGTAAACTTGATTGACTGCTTCATTTCCCTTGAAGGTCTCAATGCCATCATTGTTCCAAACAAGTACAGTTTTACTTGTGCTGTCCTGCTTTCGAGCAGGGACTTGTAGGTGGGAAATAAACTGACATTATGGTGAGAGGTGCAAATGGGGGTTTAGTATTACAGTCTACATATTGCTTCAAACCAGGCAGCACAGCTTAAAGCTTGCAATGGTTACAGTCACCAAGCATTTCAATTGTCTGTGAAAACAATCTGCTGGAGTAGTATTGGAGATACTTTGAAAATACTATGAACATATTCAAGTTCTGTTATTTGTTTATTGTGTTTTATCTGTGGTGCTTCATTTAATGTTGCTTCTGTCACCACTAAAACAAATCCTGACTGTATCATAAACCACTGAAGTTTAACAGTGTGAGACTCCCTCTAGTGGACGTTGTGGAGTATTCTGTTGTCTTTGCTCCAAAGGTTTTTGTACAGAGTTTTGGTGTTTCCTGTCACTGTGGGCCGCAGAGCACAGTAGTACACAGCAGAGTCAGACAGCTGAAGCTTCTGGATCTTCAGAGGAACTGATCTTGAGGTGGAATTCAGTGTGGATGAAAATCTCTCCTTAAACTCGGCCTCTGTTTTTACTTCGACCCCTTGCATGCGGCTCAACATGAATTTGGGGCTGTTGTTTCCATCCTGTTTGTACCAGAACAAAGTTGGAGTGTCACTCGTCTCAAAAGTACAGCCAAGTGTAACTGTGTCTCCTTCAGTAGCAATGACATCTCCTGCTGGCTGGGTCACTGGGTCTTCTCCTTTACACTCTGGGGAAGAAGAGAACATGCAGAGGAAGAGATGGATCAATAAAGATGATTGATTAAAGGAGAACAATCAGTAGGTTTAAAGAGTTACCTAGCCAGAGAGTCAGAATCAGGATGTTTCTCAGCCAGTGGTTGATGTCTGCAGTGAGAGGGGAGGAGAGAGAGGAAGAACATTGATACTCTGATGGATCACCTTCACATCATTGGCCCTTCCTCTTCATCATCTGTTGAGGAACTCTCAACATTTACATCTCATTTACATCTCAGCTGTTTAGCTGATGCTCTTATCCAGAGCAGCTCATAATGAGGAGCTTTAACATGTGAACTTTCTGTTACAACAAAGTCTCTTTAACCAGTTTTCACCCTGGTAGAATTATGAAATCATCATCATCAGTCTGCAATCCATTACATTTATCTTATCAGTGTTTGTAAGGACTTCCTGGTGCCTCACAGAAAACAGACATCCAACATAAAATACACCATGAACTGGATTAGTTGTGTTTTATTAATAACAGGATTTATTGTAACTTGTTATTAGATTGTGTTGTCAGTGTCCACTTGGTGTCACTGTTGTTCAGTAAAACGAGGAGCGGGAGTGAGTAAATCTTCAGAGGAGCTGTCAGGTTTTTGTACAGAGTTTTGGTGTTTCCTGTCACTGTGGGCCTCACAGCACAGTAGTACACAGCAGAGTCTGTCACTGCAGCAGAGGAGATCTGCAGATCCATTTGGGTTTTATCATCACTCACTTTAGCAGACCATCTAGAGTTTGTTGCATTTTGTGTTCCCAAGTGAAAGATGAGAAACTCTGGTGGTTACCCTGGATGTTGTCGATACCAGAAGAAATAATCACTACCAGTTGCTTGTTTAGAGTATTTGTAGGACAGAGTAACAGAGCTGCCTTCTAAAGTGAACTCTTCATTCCTGACTGGAGTGAGTTCTTCACAGCTGACACCTGAAGGAAAAAATAACTCTGTAACTTTACAATCTAAAGGTTTCTATCAGTGAAGCTCTCTTAATGTTGATGATCTCACCTACCTCTTATTGAGAGCAGAAACAAAGTCACAAAAAGACTGAAGTTCACTGACAGCATCTTAAAGAGAAAGAGAAGCTGTCTGGTTTTGGATCAAACACCACTGTGAAAGTTTGTATCTTTTCTGTCCTTGAGTCCCAGTTTTGCTCCTCCCTTAATCCCTCCCTCCTTCCTCTCACAACTCTGACAAATAGTGAGTTTGTCTCTGCTGTGGTGCTGTTATTCACTAAATGACATCATTTCCATCAGGTAACAAGTAGCTGATAAGGTAATACTGATTGACTCTTGACAGAACATGTGAAGGTCCTGACTGAGGTCAGTCTTTATGCAGACGATATACAACCATTATTATTTTAGTAATGTTTTTCAACCTGACTTTAAAGGTGGAGGTGTTTCATTGTGTTGAAAGGTACACCAAAGAATCCTGCTTGTTAACAATTTAAAGACTTCCTGGGTCTTCTTTCTTTCTTTGCTCTGTTATTTAAACAGGTGTTAGTATTTTTTCTGTCTCATAACTGGTGACTTTAACCTTCATATTGATGATCCCAAAGAAAAACCTGTCGAGGAATACAATCAAATCAGACTCAAAGGTGTTAACAGATTGTGATGCCCTCAGCTCCTCTGGCAGGCTGCACACTAAAGGCCGCCTCCCCGTAGTTATTTGTCCTCACTCAGGTAACAACTAAAAGACCAGTGCCAGAGAACCTAAGAGATCTAGAGGGAGGACACATTAAAAGCACATCTGACAAGTTTTCAGGCGCTAATAAAACCAACAAAAAGAGCTTAAAATCTATTCTAAAACTGACAGGCAGCCAATGCAGGGACTTTAGGACAGGTGATATGTGTGCTCTCCTTCTGATCTTAGTACATGTACTGCTGCATTCTGAATGATCTGTAGATTATTTATTGCTTTCTTAGGTAGAACAGAAAAGAGAGCTTCAATATGTGCTGAGTAAATAAAGCTGCCTTGCCTTGTTTTTATACTTTCATGGTTGATCATTACTTGGTCATCCATAAAATCTCTTCTGTAAACTGTTTCACGAACCCTGATTGTTTTACAAAGGTTTTAATCTTCAGGCTGGATCCTGTTTATCTGACAGATGCAGAGTCAGAGCCTTGACATCATGTGTTTTTACAGAATGGACATTTGAGTCATTTTCTCCTGAAGGATAAAAAAGCAGTGGAGAGAAAGGACTCTATTGGTGGAGGACTCGCAGCTGTTAGACTGGCTGTCAGAAGATTTGCTGTGTGATAGTCTCTCTTTTATATTTACACCTCATTTTATATGAAGTTTAACAGTGTGTGGCTCTCTCTAGTGGACGTTGTGGAGTATTCTGTTGTCTTTGCTCCATCATTTAAAACCAGCACTCACTGTCAGAAACACACGTACCTACGAGAGCTGAAAAGAACAAAAGTGCAGCGAGTTTCTCCATGTTGACAGAGGAGAAATGCTGGAACTGAATGTTCAGTATGAACACGTTCTGTCAGTTGTGTTTGGTCTGATGTTCACAGCTGGAATCAAAGAGTTCTCTGCCATGAAGCAGCTCTGCAGTCAGTAGGAGGAGACTCATATTTCACAGTAGTTTCATTTCTGAAGCTCTTCATCACAGCTGGGTCTCATTCTAAATCTGCTAATGCCTCTTAATTCTGTTTTTGTTCATAAAATGGCAATAAATATTTGAACGTCATGATTTTATGTTGTTTACACTTTAATAGTTTTGTCTTTTGGATATAAATTGAAGGCGTTTTAAAGCTGAAACAATTTTGAGATTCAACCTCTTGGAAACTAACACCTATTTCCAGAAAAAATAAATCAGTAATAACTCCTCAACCATTACGCCTAGCTGCATAATTCTGGTCTCCTTTGAGGCCAGAAACTAAGGGATATGGAGAAACTGTAAATGAACCATTTGGTGATGGTGCAGTGGATAAGACTATGCCTTTGGTGTGAGAGACCCGGGTTCAATCCCCCACTGTGACACATTCACCACTGTGTCCCTGAGCAAGACACTTAACCCCTAGTTGCTCCAGAGGCTCTGACATGTGTAGCAATAGTAAGTCGCTTTGAATAAAAGCTAAATGTAAATGTACTGGGAGTTTTCTTCAAAACACTATTTCTGTCCATACAACCATGTTCCAAAAAATATAAAGCTTCCAAAACATTGAAATATTGATAAAAACAGTGAATATTGATCAACATTCCTGTGACCTAAAGCACTCCCATGCTTTACAGGCATACAAGTTGATAACAGAACCTCCTACAGGGCTGTAGGTGGGCTCGTTCTCTTCGTATTGAAGAGACGAACTGATGGTACACTGGATGTCTGTGTAGCTCATACGGGCCAGTAGAGGCCGATAATGACCATCTGTTCCAAAGCAACTCTTCTTCTCTCCTTCATTTTGATGAGAAAAGAAACCTAAAGAAGCGGCACGGTGGAATAGTGGTTAGCGCTGTCGCCTCACAGCAAGAAGGTTGCAGGCTCGAACCCGGCCCCGGCCTTTCTGTGTAGAGATGTTCTCCCCGTGTCCGCGTGGATTCTCTCCAGGTGCTCCGGCTTCCTCCCACCGTCCAAAGACATGCAGGCTAGGTTGATTGGTGACCCTAAATTGTCCTTAGGTGAGAGTGTGACTGGTTGTTTGTCTATGTGTGGCCCCGTGATGGATCGGCGACCTGTCCAGGGTGTACCCTGCCTAAAGAGCTCACTGATTGTGCAATACCAAGATGGCGGGCTCTATTGACACAGAAAACAGCTGTTTTTGGACTGAATCCGGGGAAAAGACAAAGTATGTCAGCGTTGTAACTGTAAGCATATATTGCTGCGTTTGTTATTAGTCGGCTCTGAGTTTTGTGAGTTGATTGATAGGAGTTATACAGCTGATCAGAGCTGGAGCTCAGCTTTCTTTAGAGTGGTCGTAGTAGGATGAGATGAGATGAACTGCAGCCCTGTACAGTGATTACAGAGCAATTTATGTTGTGATATAAGTTCATTTAGATGCGTGGTTGGTTAGGTGTGGATAAAAATGGTCTGTTTGAGATGTAGCTGAGCCTCCTAGCTTCAAGGAGGTGTGTGGCATGCATATGAAGACAAGACAATGTGATCATCCGTGAGTTCCCATTTGCAGTTTGAGGCGAAAATCAATCGTTCAGTGCTTAAGTCAACCTGACTGTATATTTTAAAACATCACGTATTAACTTTTGATATTTCACCAGGTGACAATTTAAAACATCATAAAAACATATTCATGGTACCATGGCTGTTGCTACGAGACATCCTGTCCCTACAAAACCAGAGTGAGAGCTGTGTTTGTACACTCAGCAGGTGGGTGTTGGGCTGGCTGGTTTGTCCCTTGTCGCAGATTATGTTTGTAACTTTCATGAACAAAATCTGAAGGAGCATCCGGGGGGAGGAGGGTGTTCGGTTTGGGGGCCTGAGCATTTTTTCTCTGCTATTTGCAGATGATGTGGCTCTGTTGGCTTCATCAGACTGTGACCTCCAACATGAACTGGGACGAGTTGCAGTTGAATGTGAAGTGGTCAGCACCTCCATGTCTGAAGTCATGGTTCTCTGCTGGAAAACGCCGGATGGCTCCTTGTTGGGTGGGAGAGAGTTGTTGCTCCAAGTGACGGACTTCAAGTATCTTGTGGTCTTGTTCACCAGTGACGGTAAAATGAAGCATGACATCGACAGGCAGATTGGTGCGGCGTCAGCAGTCATGCAGGCGTTGTACCAGACCTGTTAGGAGTGTGGTTTTGTGTTCATGTCTTTCCTGTTTAAGTCCGTTTTTGGTTCTGAGTTTCTCTCTGTAGCCTTGTTTATTTTTATTCAGGCACATGTTCTAGTTTACTTAGTATCTGGTTTCATGGTTTTGGGTTTTGTATTTCTGTGGTTCATTATTTGATCATGTTTAAGTCTTTTGTTCATTCTCATGTTTAAGTTTTCTTAGTATCTGTCTGGCCTCTTATCTTAGTTCTTAGTCTTGCATTTTACTTCTTAGCCTCAGTTCTTGTTGTGTTCTGTGTATTGTTGTGTTTATAGTCATTTCGGTTTATTCTGTTCTGTATTACTTTCTTGCCTGGTTAGCTTGCTGTTTCACTGTGTGTCTGCTGTGCCTGATTAGCTCCTCATGTCTTTCACCTGTGCACTCCCGCCCTGCTCGTTTACTTGTGTATTTAAGACCTCAGTTTTGTTCAGTCTTTGTCACGTACTTTGTCTGTGTTGAGTGTTCTGTCCCGTCCCTGCGCTTTGGATTATTTTGTTGGATTGTACCTTGTTCTTTGTTCTCGGACTCTTCCCTTTGGATTATGTTTTGTTTGGCGTTACCTTTTGTTTGAACATTTGCCGCTGTGCTCCCAGCGTAAGCCTGCTTAGTTTTGGGTGCATTTGGGTCTGCACCTCAGCTCTCTGCTCCTGCACTCAGCTGCCCATGACAAGACCGTTGTGGTGAAGAGGAAGCTGAGCCTGAAGGCAAACCTTGTGTATGGAATTGTTTCATATTATAGGGACTGTGGTCTCTGTTGGACATGTTGAAGGTCAGATCTGACACATTAATTTTAGTTTCACTATATATTTATTTGTTGTAATGGGAAAATGGGCTTGTGTTTGAAGCCTCCTGCAGGTGGTTTCTCTCTGATGTGGATTTGCTGCTCCTGTGAATCCTCCCCCAGTGTTTCATTAGCAGCTGGAACCACAGTGACTCTGATAAAACAGGAATTAGCAGAATCCATCTGATATGAAGCTGTGGTTTGAATACCACTTCCCTCCTCTTTAAAGAGTAGTCAGATATCTGGGTTCAGGTTTTTGTACAGCCTCTTCTACACTTTGTATCACTGTGTTTGTAGAGCACAGTAGTAGAGAGCTGTGTCTGCCAGGGTTAGATCTCTGATGGTCAGCTCAGTTGATGTTGCTGATGTTTCAGATTCATATCTTCTATCAGGAATATGTTCAGCTGTGCTCCCTTTTGCTCCTTTCAAGAGTATAAACTGAGGTGCCTGAAGGTCAGAATGATGTTTGTACCAGTAAAGGAGAATATTGTTGTATGTTGTCTGATAGTTGCATGTGAGTGTGACAGATTGTCCTTCTCTTCCACTGACTTCCTCTTGTACAGGAGAGATTGTGTCTCCAGCTATTAGTCCTGGAAAAAGTAGAGCAAATGAAGCCATTAGACTAACATTGTTCATGAGGCTGAGAGGAGAAGACAGTGGAAAATGGCAGCTGTACAGTGTTACTCTGTGGACACAAACACTCCAACACTCACCTATGAAGTGAGAGCAAAGTAAAAAGAGGTAAAGCAACATGTCTTTGGAGTTGTTAAAGCCAGACAGACAGCAGATGAGCAATGTTCTTCCACTGCAGTAGAATGAAGAAACTAAACAGCCTCTCTGCTGCACAGCCCTTCTCCTCAACATCAAGCTGATTGTGCTTTTAGTTCCTCAAACATTTCTGCTCTGGAGACGCAAAGAATCTCATTGGTTGAGTTGGACTTCAGTGGGCGGGGCCAGAGAATCCCCTTTTTAGAGATTGGCTGTCTACCAAAGTTCAGTTCAGCCAGTGAGATTATTTGTGCATCCAGAGCAGCTCTGCCTCAGAGAAATGTTTCCTGAATGTCCACTTTCAGTTCTTCACACCACTGTGAGACCGAGGCAGGTCCCACTAGAAGGAAGCCTACCTGAAGACCTGCTCTCTATTCTGGGAACATGGAGGACATTTTTTACTCTTCTTTGTTACTGTGGAGAAATCGTGATATAAATCTTTATATATTAAATCAGCCCTAGCAGCAAACAGAAGCCATCATGTCTTAGTGCAGTGGTTCCCAACCTGGGATCCGCACCCCCCTCAGGGGGGCACCAGAGATGACAGGGGGGCCAAAGCTTTATGTGTTTTGAGGTTGTCAAAAAAACTTTGATTTGCACATTTTTTAAAATCGCGATAACACACTAGATAATTTACATAACGGTCTGTATACATTTGTTCCTCACTGAAAACAGTAGGCAGACTACTTAATAATAGGGCTGTAATGGTTTTGAAACAGACCAAAATTGCGACACAAAAGTCCACGATCTCGTGTCGCGGATCCGAGAGACAGAACCACGACACACCTGCTCATTGGACTGTTGAGCTCTCATTAAGGTGGGGGGTGGGCTCAGTAGCGGCGTATATTGTAGGCTATTAGTATTAACAGCAGGTTATTGTAGGTCATTTTCCACCTTATAGTTTAGTGTTTATTTACTTGAATCTGCTCTTGTCCTCACACTCACACACACCTCGCCTCCACCTCTGGTCTCTCACGGCAAACACTGGCTCCGCCTCTTTGTCTCTCTCTCTCTCTGTAAGTGTCTCTGCTGACTTTCTCCATCAGCAGTACGTTTCATTAAGTCGCCCTGTTTAATAAATTAACCTGTGATTCAGTTTTCAAGTGCGCATGTGGATCGAAACTGAAACTTAACCTTAGTGAGTGACATCTGCAGTGGTGCGTTCACCTCGTAATGTAATGTTGTATCTAATATTTATGCATTTGACTCATAACAGTTCAAAATAGCACTGTAGCAGCAGGACAGAGGGTCTAAACGCTTGTTTTGTTACCTCAGAATAGTACTGTACCCTTCTATGGGTTTGACCTTTTATTTTGCAGACTCAAACCCCTCTATGGTACTAACAGATACCTAAAAATATCCTATATAACAGGGGTATTCAATTAGATTTCAAAGAGGTCTAGTTAGAGAAAATTTCCTGAAGCAAAGGTCCGGAACATCAAAACAACGAACTTGCGTTATCATTCAGTACTATAACCTATAGTTGTATCAACACATGTTTTTAGTCAACAACGGACTGTCAAATCAAATAATATTTCAGTCAGTTTTCACATCAAACTGGAGGGATAATAAATAATAACTATTCAAATATAAATTCTAAATTTAAGTAAACTAAAGTGCCTAATTTTTAGAAATAATGTGATAAAAAGTGTAGCTTGAAGTGATGAAGTGTAGTCTTAACCAATTTTATAATAAACACTCAACACATCATAACAAATGAACAGCTGTAATGCCTCCTTCTCTTTTATTTCCTCTTACAGAGCTACCACTTTCCTACTTTCTGTTGTTCAGTGAGAAACGTGAGCTCCAGCTAGCATATTGGAGATCTATTGATCCAGGTTGAAGGAAGCCAGGAGACAGATTTTACAGGACATACGGCGTTTTATTTACAATAAGGAGAAAAAAAAAACTAAGGTACCCTCAGGGAGGGTCTACAAAAAACAACTTCCCAAAAACAAGGAAGCGCCCACAAATGCCACAAATGAGAAAACAACACAGGATACAATAATGAATTTCACCCTCCCTCCACTGAGGGAGTGAACCACAAGGTTCAGACTTATCACTTGCTGCACTGCAGTTTCACCCAGCTCTCCATGCCGTCTGCCCTCCACACTCTCCACACCCAGTCTGCCTGTTCTCTGCTCCTTATACCGGCTCCTGCGCTCCCGCTGATTGTAAACTGGGGACAGGTGTGCACCCTAGCCTCCTGGCTGCAACATTATGGGGGGGGGAGGACAGGACCTGCAGAGCACAGACACACAGGGCTCAAGGGCCGTAACAGGGGGGCTCAGCTTTTCTTAGATAAAAGTAGGGGGGGCGCCAAGGAAAAAAGGTTGGGAACCACTGTCTTAGGGTGTACTCACACTATGTTACCGTGCCCAAAGTCCAGTTTGGTTGACTAGTTTGAGCACGGTACCCTGACCTGTGCCGGTGCCCCCCTGAAGAGATGGACTCAGGCAGGGTAAGGTTGGACACAGGACACATCTAATGTGATCGCTAACTGTCCTCGAGCTCTGAACTCAGACATAAACCCCATTGTGCTGTGTGAGAGGGGACACTTTTATTCAAAACAGCATGTATGTAGTGATGACTTAAACATGCGCAGGCCAGAGAGGGGGGGGACGTTTGTACTCAGGTAAGGGACAAGACAACTGGACCTTGTGTGAACACTCTCTTGATCTCCTACCTTGTCTTCGTTGGATGATTTGTGGTCAGTGACTTGGACCCTTTCCCAGTCAATGCTGTGACTGATTTTTATCTGGTGTTCTCAGACAGTTGATGTCTGTTTCTGCCACAGGTGGCATTTACACTGGGGACACTGGGGACACTGGGGACATGTCCCCATCAGTTTTTGAATTAAAAAAACATCTGGAAAAATAGCTTGCATGAAGAAATATTAAATAACTAAACACTTTGAGAAAGGTTTATTTGCACAATAAGAAAACATGCAATGCAATTCAAATATAGAAGAAACAAATGTGCTTTGTCCAAAAATGACAAGTTTCCTTTAACATGAATAAATACATTTCCACTATAAATTGGTGCAGAAACCAGAATGCAGGAGGAGTTTAATGCTGGAGGATAACACACAGCAGCTCTGCTTTAATCTTGAGAATCTGCAGAGCTGCAGTCTCTATTCATTCAACTTACATTGTAAATTTCCAGCTAAACTGAGGCTTATTGAAGATCTCAATTCAATTCAAATAAGCGTGTCTGTGTGTGTGTGTGTGTGTGTGTGTGTGTGTGTGTGTGTGTTAAAAAATAAAAATATATTAAAAAATAAATAAAACAGCAAGCGTGTGTGTGTCTATTTAAAAAAATATATATATATATTAAATATAAAATAAATGAAACAGTAATGTGTGTGTGTGTCTGTGTGTATATATTAATAGACAATTTATTTTTTAAATAATTAATTGATTAAAAATAATTAAAAAATTTAAAAAAGACATCGTATCAAATGTAAAAACAAAACAATTACTAAAATATCAAACGATCAAAATAATAATTTGAAAATCTGTACAATTATTTATCAGTCTGAGGTTCCACTGGTTGTCCTCACTTCATGGCATGAGGAGACATATTTTGCAGCAATTATTTGACATTTGGGCATTTCTCCCAGTAAATAGGAGAGTTTCTGTGCGTCTGATATGAATTCGAATTCGGGGCATATTTGGGAAATGTTTGCAAAGTGTTTTTGTCTTAGTGTTTTATATTTGGGGCATGAGGTTAGAAAGTGCAGCTCTGTCTCTACCTGTCCTCTGTCTCTACCTGTACCCTGTCACACTGGCAGCAGAGTCTCTCCTCTTGTGGTAGCCAGCTCTGTCTGTGGCGACCCTTTTCTATGGCCAGGCTGTGTTCACTCAGTCTGTATGTTGTCAACATTTCTCTTAGTATGGGACATTTTATTGTACTCAGGTAATTTGCCAGTGTGAATTCTCTTTTTAGGGTCAGATAACATTGTAATTTACTTTCTGTTTTGGTCGTTTCTTTCCAGTATTCAATATTTTTTTTCTTTCTGCTTGCTGATAATTTGGTTTGGTCTGCTTGAGTTGGTGTTGCTGTCCTGAGGCTGTTGGGGACTTGTTACTGCAGAGAGCCTCAGGAGCAGCTGGCTGAGGGGACTCTTCTCTGGTTTCAGCTCCTGGTATGTTAGGGCTTTGTGATGATATGTCTGGGGGTTAACTGATTGTAAAATTTAAGTGATCTTTTCTGTATTTTTATTGGCCGAGCTCTGCTCTGCACAGGTTATTTGGTGTCTTTCTCTGCACCTGCAGGATGCTAGGTAAGCAAGGTAAGTGTAGTTTTTTGTGTGTTGTAATTTAGTTAGTTTTTCAAATTAGACAATGAAGCCAAATGATGAAATATTG
>NW_024040485.1:34216734-34232734 GCF_014851395.1 Micropterus salmoides | reverse complement strand
GCATGCACTCTGCTTGATCATGCCATTTCATCCATAACCTGACTTTTATGGAATAAATTGGTGTTGTTTGTGCTCTGTGCTAGAAACAGGACATTCTTACTGTGATGGACTATATTGATGTATGTTTTGTTATACAATTTGCACAAAATCTGCTTCTGTATTTTACTTTGCAGGTATTTTTGATGCTATCTTACTGTGCTCCCTCCCTTTTCTCCCAAAGCACACGAACTTGCTCACACACACACACACACACACACACACACACATGTGCCTGGGCAGTTAGATACAGAAAGGAGCACACGCACTCAGAGCTGTAGAGTTTTAACACTGTGATCCTAACTTTACACTATAAAATAACACTTTAAATGATGACAATGTAGAACACCATTGCTCTAGTAATAAGTGATAACAATTTAGGCTATAATGCTCCAAAATAATTCACAACAGGAGATGGTGTCTGCCTCCTGAACCCAAACTGGAACCTGGTTCCACAGGAGAGGAGCTTGATAGCTGAACGCTCTGGCTCCTAGTCTACTTTTGGAGACTCTAGGAATCACAAGTAACCCTGCATTCTGGGAGCGCAGTGCTCTGGTGGGGTATTAAGGTACTATGAGCTCTTTAAGATAAGATGGTGCCAGACCATTAAGAGCTTTGTCGGTAAGAAGAATGATTTTAAATTCTATTCTGGATTTTACTGGAAGCCAATGCAAAGAAGCTAAGACAGGAGAAATATGATCTCTTTCCTGGTTCCTGTCAGAACACGTGCTGTAGCATTCTGGATCAGCTGAAGAGTCTTAACGGACTTTTTCAAGCAGCCTGATAATAAAGAATTGCAGTAATCCAGCCTAGAAGTAACAAATGCATGGACTAGTTTTTCTGCATCATTTTTAGACAGGATGTTCCTGATTTTCGCAATATTACGTAGGTGAAAAAAGGCGGTCCTTGAAATTTGCTTAACGACATGTCCTGATCAAAGATAACTCCAAGATTCCTCACAGTGTTGCTGGAGGCCAGGGCGATGCCATCAAGGGAAACTATATCTTTAGATAATGCGTCACGGAGGTGCTTAGGCCCCAGAACAATAACTTCAGTTTTATCTGAGTTTAACATTAGAAAATTACAGGTCATCCAGGTTTTAACATCCTGAAGGCACATTTGAAGTTTAGCTAACTGATGAGTTTCATCTGGCTTGATCGATAGATATAACTGAGTATCATCTGCATAACAATGAAAGCTTATGGAATATTTCCTGATAATATTGCCTAAAGGAAGCATATATAAAGTGAAGAGGATTGGACCGAGGACAGATCCTTGAGGAACTCCATGACTAACTTTGGCATGCATGGAGGACTCATCGTTAACATGTACAAACTGAAATCGATCTGATAAATAGGACTTAAACCAGCTTAGAGCGGTTCCTTTAATGCCAATGAAATGTTCCAGTCTCTGCAATAGGATCTGATGGTCAATGGTATCAAATGCAGCACTAAGATCTAATAAAACCAGTACAGAGACAAGTCCTTTGTCTGATGCAATAAGGAGGTCGTTAGTAATTTTCACCAGTGCTGTCTCTGTGCTATGATGAGCTCTAAATCCTGACTGAAAATCCTCAAATAAACTATTGCTCTGTAGAAAGTCACACAGCTGTTTAGCAACTGCTTTCTCCTGGATTTTAGAGAGAAATGGAAGGTTAGATATAGGTCTATAGTTGGCTAAAACATCCAGATCAAGTTTGTGCTTTTTCAGAAGAGGTTTAATTACAGCTACTTTAAAGTACTGTGGTACATAGCCTGTTGATAAAGATAGATTGATCATATCTAGTATAGAGTGCTGACTAAGGGTAAAATCTTAAGCAACCTAGTCGGATGGGGTCTAAGAGGCAGGCTGATGGTTAGATGAGAAATTATTGAAGTTAGTTGGTAAAGATTGAGGGAAGCAAACAGTCTAAACATATATCTGGTTCTACAGCTGTTTCTAAGGTTCCTGAGTTAGAGATAAGTTGGTGCCAGTTGAGGGCAGGTCTTGGTGAATTTTGTTTCTAATAGCTAGAATTTTATCATTAAAGAAGCTCATGAAGTCGTAACTTCTGAGAGCTATGGGTATACTTGGCTCAATAGAGCTGTGACTCTCTGTCAGCCTGACTACAGTGCTGAAAAGAAACCTGGGGTTGTTCCTATTTTCCTCTATTAATGACGAGTAGTACGCTGCTCTGGCATTACGGAGGACCTTCCTATAAGTTTTAAGACTATCTTGCCAAATTAAACGAGAATTTTCCACTTTGGTGGAACACCAATTCCTCTCAAGTTTCCACGATATTTGCTTTAATTTGCGAGTTTCAGTATTATACCATGGAGCTAACCGTCTTTGTTTTAGTATTTTCTTTTTTAGAGGGGCTACAGGGTCCAGTGTCAATCGCAGCGAGCCTGCAGCACTATCAACAAGATAATCGATTTGGGAGGGACTGAAATTAGCATAGGAGTCCTCCGTTACTTTGTGACTTGATAATGAATTTAGAGCTGATGGAATCGCATCCTTAAATTTAGCTACAGCACTATCACACAGACATCTTGTATAGAAATTTTTGCCCAATTTCATCCCTGGCAAAGTCGGCAATCTTATTTTTGTTCCACCAACGACATCGTCAAACATTGTCGTGATCACAGAGGTATGTAAATGTTTGTTTAATGTTTTTATGATGTGAAGCTTAACGTTACTTGCATAACCTTATGATGTTTGCTAGCTAATATTAGCATACCAGCACAGGGTTGCACCAGCTGTGTGTAAGTTATCTCATAAAGTCGACACTAGAGGCTTAATAATTTCTACTTTGTTTGTAACTAAATCAGCCACTTGGCATCTTAGCACACCGTAGTAAGCTAGATCGATATTGAAATGTCATATCAATAATTGTGGTCTCTACTGGATTACCGTTGTGCAAAACCACATGCAGTGAATGAAAAGATGCAGGAAAACAGCTGTTTTACAAATAGTGAGTATAATGCTGTGATATTTCATGATTTGCACTGACCCTGAAGTATGTTTAATTTTAGTTTTACTTAGAGTAATGTAGTAACTTATCTCCGTGGTGCAACATTTTATTTTAGTGAAGCATAAATCACAACTTAGAAATAATTTATTATTTATTATTTACTTTGTAAGTAAGCTATCTTTGAACCTACACACAGTTGGTGCAACAGGCTGCAGAATGACAGCTGAAGCTATCGCGTTTGTTGTCATTATACTTTCTTTCTGTTTCTGCTTCAGATACCATACTGCAATATCTGAAAACCTTTTGAAACTGTGCTTTGTGAAAATAATAACCTAGGCATGTGAATGTTTGAACTGCAATTTGCCATAAGATAAGAAGAGAAGCTGACATAAACACAATTATAGACTTAATGTCATGCATGTATCTTGTTTGAAATCTTGAATGCAATTGTGTGTTCAGTCAGAAGTTAAGTTTCCCATCTCTGCGTCCATGGATTACTGCCCAAAAGGATGGCATTATCTTGGCTGCACACTGCACCTGCATGGCAGGATTAGGCGAGACATGGAGCCACATTGGAGTGGTTCTTTTTGTCATCAAGGCA
The DNA here is from genome assembly GCF_014851395.1 of Micropterus salmoides. NCBI lineage: Eukaryota > Metazoa > Chordata > Actinopteri > Centrarchiformes > Centrarchidae > Micropterus > Micropterus salmoides. The sequence continues at coordinate 34,229,144 of NW_024040485.1, read as the reverse complement.
CATGTTTCGCTCCGTGTGTCCCAAACTGTGACAGAAAAACCTGCATATTTGTTACTTCCAAGTGGACAACCAAAGTATAATCAGAGATGCTCACAAGTCTTTGAGCTAGAGTCCAAGTTAAGTCTCAAGTCTTTGAGCTAGAGTTCAAGTCAAGTGTCAAGTCTTTAAGCTAGAGTCCAAGTCAAGTCTCAAGTCACTCATGGTTATAACGAATGTTACCTGCTGTATTGAAACCAAGCTGCTTATAAAACTGCATAGCTATAAGGGATTCTGTAACTGTAGCCTGTTTTTCACTTACAGAGCAAAACCATGTAATTTTCAATGCTATTTATGACAGCTTATAAACTAGCCTACTGTAAGTGAACACACCCCGCAGACTCTCAAATCCAGTGTTACGTTAACTAAATAAAATTGCAACATTGCATGATCAACAATAAATCTGTAGCCTGTTTGCAGCCAACTTTAATAATTAACGTGATGGCAGCCAGCGGAATGTAAATGATTACGTTAATCGACTGCCAGAAGTTTGGGAAGTAAACAAACGCTCATTAATCTTTTCATAATGAACGACAGTTCAAGTCTGAAGTCTTTTGAAGACGAGACTCAAGTCACTGTGTGTGCGACTTAAGTCGGACTCAAGTCCGAGTCTCAAACTCGAGTCCCCATCTCTGAGGAAAAGTACCTTGAAGTGGAAAACAGTGTCTTTCACTCAAAAGCTACAATCAAACACAGACTGGATACAAATTTTCAGAAGGGAAACCAATACAATACAAGGACAAACAAAAGCTACAGTACCTGATGTGTCAGAGCCAACAGATGCTGAGATTGCTACTTTCTTCAGAGAGCTGCATGCTGCAGGTGATAATCCAATTTTGCTCTCTGTCATGAATGACTATGCAGAGTTCTATGCTTCAGTGTCAAACACCGATACTGGCCAGCCCCTGAGTGAGATATTTGCTATTTGATGAACAGTGTTTTTCTATGACAAGTGAAAAGTTATTCCTACACTGTAGTACCATTGCAGTAGACATTACTCAAAGGCAAGCTGAATGTAAATGCTCCGTACTTGTATAGCGCCTTTCTAGTCTTTTTGACCGCTTTTTACACTACATCTGCATTCACACACATTGGTTCACTGAGCCTAAGTGTTCAAACAGAAACTAATATTCACACATATTCATATACTGGGAGAACAGCCACCAGGGGGGCAATTCAGGGTTCAGTATCTTGCCAGCTTGGAGGAGCTGGGGATTGAACCGGCGATCTTCAGCCGTCCCTGACAAAAGTAAAGCCTCAAGTTATAGAGTCAGGGCTGCCAGAATTACAGTCTTACGCATGAAAGCTGCTTGTTCCACACCTCCTAAGAATCCATCACAAAGCCTCAAGTAAAGCAGCCACATGGGGTGTGATCATGAACAACAGGCACTAACTTGTTATCATCAGCAAATGCATTCACACAACAATTTCAGATGTGAGGCCAGTGGTTTTGCAGTAAATCCAGAACTGCCTCACATACTGTAGGTGCTACACCAGATGGGAAAGTACATTGTGACTGTGGTGATGGTGTTGTGGAGGTAAAGTCCATTTTGTGCACATGATAGCATAAGCCTCAAAGAATGTGTCGATGGCAGATTCTGTTTGGAGGAATCGAATGGGAAATTGCAGCTCAATCATTCACATGTTGACTATTTTCAGGTCCAGATACAGATGTTTGTCTGCAATAAGGAGTTTGCTGATTTTGTTGTATGCTCAGAAAACAATGTACACACAGAACGGATAGAACCAGATATTGGACTCCGGGAAGTAATTAAGTCAAAATGTAGGGCTCTTTTTTTCAAAGCCCTTCTCCCAGAGTGTGGGTAAACTTTTCTCAAGGCCATGTCCATCAGCAATGCTGACACAGCTGATGTGACTGAAGTGGATCCCTCTGAAAGCAGAAAAAAATCAATCCCATCAGACATCATCTGCGTGTGCAAGCAACCATACAAAGTGCGTGACCGTGTGGTGCGTTGTCACAGTGAGGACTGCCCTCATATATGGTTCCGTCTCTCATGTATGAACATGAATCGTATGCCTAATAAGTGGAGCAAATGGTACTGTTTGGTGTGTAGAGCTGAAGTGTGATGATACACTATGACACATGAAATGAGAATTCTGATGTAACAGATTTCTATTGTATCTTGTATGTGTATTTGTATTTACACAGTTCATTGTATTTTGTCATTCTATACAAAAAAAAATGAAATTCAGTACCATTTCTAATGACTGCCTTAAATGCTAAAATGTCTTATTCCATACTGAACCTGACTTTTGTGATTAAGATGTTAAGGTAACACTACACATTTACACAACCCCATTAGCTTGAAATCATGTCCTAATCAAAGATAACTCAGAGATTCCTCACAGTGGAGCTGGAGGCCAGGGCTATGCCATCTAGAGTAACTATATCTTTAGATAATGCGTCACGCAGGCGATTTGGCCCCAGAACAATAACTTCAGTTTTATCTGAGCTTAACATTAGAAAATTACAGGTCATCCAGGTTTTAACATCCTGAAGGCACATTTGAAGTTTAGCTAACAGATTTTTTTTTTTTAGTTGGGCTTTTTCAGAAGAGGTTTTATTACAGCTACTTTAAAGTACTGTGGTACATAGCCTGTTGATAAAGATAGATTGATCATATCTAGTAAAGAGGGGCTGACTAAGGGTAAAATTTCTGTAAGCAGCCTAGTCAGGATGGGGTCTAAGAGGCAGGTCGAAAATGAAGAAATTATTGAAGTTAGTTTGCAAAGATGGAGGGAAGCAAAGCAGTCTAAACATAGATCTGGCTTTACAGCTGTTTCTAAGGTTCCTGAGTTTAGAGATAATTCGGTGCCAGTTGAGGGCAGGTCTTGGTGAATTTTGTTTCTAATAGCTAGAATTTTATCATTAAAGAAGCTCATGAAGTCGTAACTTCTGAGAGCTATGGGTATACTTGGCTCAATAGAGCTGTGACTCTCTGTCAGCCTGACTACAGTGCTGAAAAGAAACCTGGGGTTGTTCCTATTTTCCTCTATTAATGACGAGTAGTACGCTGTTCTGGCATTACGGAGGGCCTTCCTATAAGTTTTAAGACTATCTTGCCAAATTAAACGAGAATTTTCCAGTTTGGTGGAACGCCAATTCCTCTCAAGTTTCCATGATATTTGCTTTAATTTGCGAGTAACCTTAATCCATCATCTGTCCAAATTGAAGACAGTCTTTATTAAAAGGGGAAACAATTAGGTGACTCTACAGTGGGATTAAGCATTTTAAGCAAGTGGATACCAAATGCATCAAACTTTGGAAGATACTAAGAAGAAACTTGGAAAAGCTTTTACCTCTCCCCGCAGAACCCTCCCTCCCCTTGCATGCACATAGATGTCGTCTGTAAATAGTTGACTGCGCAATGGACAAGCAACCTATGAAAATAACAAATAACCGCTATAAATATCCATTTGAAATGCAGAAGGACTGTTTCAGAGGTCAGATGTAAAATGTGCTCTTTGATGAGTACAGATCATGTAAAACATTTCACTGGTTAATTCTTAACCACTTGGTAACGGACTGACCCTATACAGGTTACCTAGTCGATGTTTTCCTGTCTGGAGGGCCGCCATCTTGGTGAGGTCGGCTTCTCTGGTAAGTCTCATTTCTGTCATCAGATTGAAATAGAGAAGAAGAGTTTACTTTGGCGGAGACAGTCTTTATCGGCCTCTGCTGGCGACCCGTAGGAGCTACACAGACATACACAGGATAGCAATCGATTTGTTTCTTCAATACGAAGAGAAAGAGCCCACTTGCAGCCCTGTAGGATGTTCTGTTCTCAAGCTGTCGCCTGTAAAGCATGGGAGTGCTTTAAAAGTTTTGGAAGCTTGTGTGAACATAAAACTATCAAATACATTATTGGCATCACACCTCAGAGATCCATTTCTTTCCTCTCTAAGGCATGGGGAGGACGTATGTAAATATGGCCAAAACATGGAAATTCGCCTGGTATATTTTTGAAAGATTGTGTAATAACTGTTGTTCAGTTTCTTTTCATCAAATATATAGTTACAGTTGTATTCCAGGTATAGATATTCAGGTGCATTATAATCTACCTTATGATGGTTTTGATGGTTTATTGCATTAAAATATAGCCATCAGATATATTGGAAATAAAATCATAAAAGGATGTCTCAATAATATGAAATACTATGTATGATCTCTTCATTGTATTTGTATTGATAGATTACCACTTCATCATCCAAGTTGAAGATGTCATCATCACAGTGGGTCTATAAAATTATATATCAAGACTGATGACATACAAAAACCAATAGCTATAAACAACAATGCCTTTTAGCAAGATTGGGTTAAGCTGACGGGGACACTGCTAACATGGTCCCATCATCCAATAGTTGCTGTGAAATTTAAGAAATCACACACTGACGACACCAACCTGTACATCAAACAGGGAGAAAAAACATCACTGTTTTAACAAACAAAAAATTCAAAAAATTTTCTTTGCTTGGAGAAAAAATGTCTACTTCAGTCTCTTTTTACCCATAGATTTATGCAGCATCCAGGCACACTCCAGACTGACATCTTCAGATATGTCTCAGAAAGAATATGTCTAATATATGAATTTAAAGCATGCAAGTAAGATTAGCAAATATTTATCAAATCAATGAGCTCAAGAGAAATCTGTTCATTATACGTATAGGCAGCACTCCTAGAATAAATGAAATGGTTTTGCTGGCTAAGATTGGGCCTACTGTTAGCCTACAGTATAGGTTAACGATATTTCATTATGGCTAGCATCCTCTGGGAAATTTACAGTCCTTCTTCCTAACTCAGCTTGTAGAAGCATTAGCTCATCAGATGGTTTGGGGGTTGTCTCTGTTGGGCTGTCCAGAAGAAAGAATTGGATTGGCGTTGTTTTGGTGCCTGACCTTTCTTTGGACAATTGCGAAGGAGGCCTACACTTCTGCTTGTCTTTAAATAGTCCAGGGAAACACCTGTAGAAAGAGGAGTAGAGGAAATTCAAATTAATTTAAGGTCTCAACAGTCAAACAACTGTGTGAGGAACTGAAGAGGGCTCTTGTTGAAACATCTGAGATGCATCCTTTGAACAACATCCAAACCGGGCCATATTCTGAAATGCAGTCCCTGAAGGTGCCTTTGCAGGTCCACACACTGCAATGTGCTCTTGTGGTTCCTGGGATGTGTCCTGCCTGGATGCCCTGGCTGAGCTTGACTGTGTGTTGCACGGTCCTTGAACTTCATTGTTCATTAAACGTAATTAATTCCCTGACATCATGGAACTTGTTGTGTTATATGCTAAATGAATAGGTGAGCTGTATGATAATAACAGCAACACTTCCATAATGAATTCAATAAGTTGCTCCAAAAACAGTATTTGTGTATTGTTATATGTATACAGGGAAAGCAACATAATGTAATCAAACCACACATGTTGTCTAGAGCTGGCAACCTAGTAAAGATAGTAACTCATGATACATAATTTTTGGTGTTGGATTATTCAATGTAGCTCTCAGCCTGGCCACCAAATTGAGGGCCATATTGCACAATTCTGTTAGGAGACGGGACAGAAAGGACCCAAACGCAACACTCAGAGGGAAGGAGGTTTTATTGAGGGTTCACGGAGGGGGCTAGGGAAGAGGTGAGGGAGGAGAGGTGGACGCCAGGGGACGCGGGCACGGAGGACCGAGGAGCAGGCGAGGCATGGGTGGGGAGGCAAGGAGCAGGGAGGAGCCAGGAGGGCGCCGTGGAGGAAGCCCGAGAGGTGAGGACCGGAGGATGAGCCCAGCCGACTGAACGGATGACGAGGGTGAGTGAACCTGGGAGGGAAAACAGACAGAAAGACAGGGTTAGTGACTGGAGCGACAAAATACAGGGAAAATGAGAAAAAAACAAGGAACATGAGAGCCTGGACGTAGAGGTGGCACCGGGTAAGGAGCAACGACAATCAAGCGAGGATGGTGTGGAGAACCGGGGTTGAAATACAGGCTGGGATGAGGTTGATTACTGGCAGGTGTGGCAGGCTGACGAGGTGGCTGATGAGGTGCAGGTGTAGGTAGTTGGCTGGGCTCAGGAGCGGAGGGAGAGAGGAGGAGAACACAGGGAGGCAGGCAGAGCAAAACAATGGGTGAAATAAAGTGAGAAAAAAAAAGTAAAACCAGGACACTCACCGTCAGCTGGGCTGTCCCCACAACACAATTCATCCTAGAAGAATGGGGAGAAATTAAGAAATTTAACTACATCAAACCCCACCACAAATGAACTACTTTAATGTAATAAACATTTTAGAAAATAGTTCACCTCCTCTTTTGCGTCCACCATTTTCTCTAACATCTATGTGCTGGGCTGGATCCACACAAAAATACAATAAGGGAAATAATAATAATGTGAAATGTTGCATATTGTAACAGTATTTTCTCTGCATTGGATTTTAGCCTGCAAAATCCAATGCATTAAACCAGCATCAATAAGAATAGCAATTTTACATGTGAAAAAATAATGTTAGGATTCTGTTAGCCTAACATTAGTTGTCTAAGATCCTGTTTAGTCTTGGGTGATCAGGAACACAAGAGTTAGCTAAGGTGTTGGCTACAGAACAGATAGGCTAGCTAATGTTAACGTTACATGTTGCTCAAAAATATTGTACATTAATGTTGCTTACTGTTAATGTAGGCTACATCTTTCGCAAATATATACGTCGATGGTAATCGATTTAATTATGATCTGCACAGCATTTTATACGTAGTCAGAGACATTTTATGTATATTAGAAATTGTCTAATTCATTCACTTACCTCACCTTCTTTGGTAAGTTACACCCCAACTTCGTGCTTCCTGTGATGAGAGCTGTCAGTCAAGGTACAATAATAATAATAATAACTTATATTTATATAGCGCCTTTCACAAGACCCAAGGACACTTTACACAAAATTGTTGAGACAGAACAATAAAAAGTCATTTAGGGTTAAATGCCTTTGTAAAGATGTGGGTTTTAGAAGGTTTTTGAAAGAGTCCAGCGAGGGAGCATTTTGGATCTCTGTGGGGATAGAGTTCCAGAGGGTGGGGGCTGCGACGCTGAAGGTTCTGTCCCCAAAAGTCCGCAGTCTGGTGTGGGGGACAGAGAGCACGCCCTTGTCGGTGGACCGCAGGTTCAGTGCGGGGGTGTAGGGGTGGAGAAGGTCCAGTAAGTACTGGGGGGCAGTGGCATGGAGATATTTATAGGTGAGGAGAAGGATTATATGGGTCATGCGGAATTTGAACAGGACCCAGTGAAGCAGAGTGAGGATTGGGGTGATGTGCTGCCACGACCTAGTGTGTGTGAGAACCCTGGCAGCCGAGTTCTGGACATATTGTAGCCTGTCCAGGACCTTGCTGGGTACCCCATACAGGACACCATTACAGTAGTCCAAGCGGGAGGTGATGAAGGCATGGATGAGTGACTCTGCCACAGAGTCTGAGAGTGATGGTTGAAGTGTGGAGATGTTTTTGAGGTGGTAGAAAGCAGATTTGGTAATGAGTTTAACATGTGACTGACACCAAGTTGCGGACTTCTTGGGATGGAGAGATGGAGCAACTATCCACTTTGAGGATTAGATCACCTACCCTCAGGAGCAGCGGCTTGGGAGCCACTACTATTAGCTCCGTTTTGCTGCTATTTAGCTTGAGTAGATTGGATGACATCCAGGTTTTTATTCAATTCAGACAGTTAAAAAGTGACAGAGGGGGAAGCTGAGTGGATGGTTTAGTGCTGATATACCGCTTTGTGATGAAACACTGACATGTAACATTTGCACAAGATTGGTGTGCATGACTACAAGACAAGAATATATTTTAATAGATCCTCTATTTAGACAGAATATTTACAGTTGAAATATTGAATAGGGGGGTCTGGTGGTGGTCCTCCTCCAGAAGATTTTGAGCATTAAACACTTAATTTCCTGCATTCTGGAGACATTTTCTGCACCAATTTGTGGTAGAAATGTCATTTTTATAAAGGGAAGCACAAAATTCAGGTGGCAGGTGAAAATTCACAATGTAAAAATATAATAAAATATAATGCAGTAATCAGTAGCTTATTATTATTTTTTGCTTAACAAATGCTTTCAAAAAGTGGTGGCAACATGTCCCCAGTGTAAATGACTCTCCCTCCCTGCAGGTTGAGGTCCATGCTTACCGCTTTACCTCCACTCTCCTCCTGCTCTCTCTCTCACTCTGCTAACTTTGTGACTCCTCTTCTGCCCAGCTATTTTACTCCAGCCGCAGAAAAACATATCGGTTATTTTCGCGCATTTGGCGACAGCCGTCTGAAGAATGTTTTATTTGTGGCCCGTAATGCAAGAAACAGAGAGCAGAGGGGGTGGGAGCTAGTAAGAGATGTGATTGGGCCAGCCCAATGTCAGTTTAGAAAATTACCCAATGGGCCGCTGTCCATGCTTTATCGTTGACCCGTTTTTTAAAAACAGTTATATAAGTAATAATTTACGTTACACCGGCCCCAAAGGTGCGTTGGCCCACCGGGCATTTGCCAGGTATGCCAGATTACCAGTCCAGCCCTGGTCATTAGTGATTTTGATGAGGGCGGTCTCAGTGCTGTGATGTGCTCTGAAGCCAGATTGAAGAGGTTCATAGAGATCAAAGTGGGACATGTGTTGATGAAGTTGGGGAGCGACTGCTCTTTCAAGGATTTTGCTCATGAAGGGAAGGTTGGAGTTTGGACGGTAGTTGTTGAGGTCTTCCGGGTCCAAAGTGGGCTTTTTGAGAATAGGGGTAACGGCAGCTGTTTTGAAGCAGGAGGGTACAAAACCAGATACCAGAGTGTGTTTATGATGTCCACCATGATGGGACAGAGGGTAGGGAGGCATGCCTTGACCAAGATAGTAGGCATGGGGTCCAGTGAACAGGTGGAGATCTTGGCTCTGGTCACCAACTTGACGAATTGAGCCGTGTCCAGAAGGGAGAAGGAGAGTCAGTGCTGTGCTGTGGCGAGTAGGCCGTCCACCCCGGGGTCCGGGGGATCTGAGGCCAGGTGGGTCGCTACAGTGCTGGCTAGGGATGATGTATTAATGTCTGTTGAATTGATGTTCCTGAATGTGATGGTGCGTTTGAGTTGTTGTCTGGGCAGAAGGACTGGAACATAAAAAAGGATGGCACTGTGGTCAGATACAGCTAGGTCGATGCATTGCAGCTGGGAGGGAGTAGTACCAGTGGAGCACACCAGATCCAGTGTGTGACCTTTGGTGTGAGTGGGACCTTTGACGTGCTGAATGATGTTGAGGCAGTCCAATAGTGACAGGAATTCAGCAGCAAAGGGACAGCTGTTAGAGTCCACATGGATATTGAAGTCCCCTAGCAGGAGTGTGGATGGAGACGTAGAGCAGATGAGTAGCTCGGATAGCTCGGCCATGAAGATGGTGGAGGTTTTTGGGGGGTGATAACAAGGACCACTTGGAGCTGTGCAGACCCAGCCAATGTGAAACGAAGACACTCAAATGAGGTGATGTTAGGCACTGGAAGTTCTTTCACTGAGATGTCAGCTTGATGTATAACAGTGTGTGTGAGTATGTGAGTATTAATATGACTGTGAGTATTAATATGACTGGGAGGGGTGGATTCATTTAGGCATACATATTCTCCCTCACCCAGCCAGGTTTCAGTAAGACAAAATAAATCAATATTATAATCTGATATTAATTAATTTACTAGTACACCTTTAGAAGAGAGAGAGCTGATGTTTAATAGTCCACATTTAATTGTCCTTCTTTTGCTCTATTGCACTTGAGGTTTTAATTTTTATGAGGTTTTTATGCACAGCTCCTCTTCTGTTTACCTTTGATTTAAATAATTTCAATGGTCGGGGGGCAAACACCATCACTATGGGGTTTTGGCTTGGTAACTCCTGAAATGGATCTTGGGGTCCTCCCCCAGAAAATAAGAGCATTAAACACTTAATTTCCTGCATTCTGGAGACATTTTCTGCCCCAATTTGCGGTGGAAATGTCTTGATTTATATAAAGGGAAACAAAACAAAAAATTTGGCTGGCAAGTGACAATTCAAAATATAAAAGAATGTAATGCAGTAATCAGCTGCAATTTTTGGACAATGCAAATTTGTTTCTTCTATGTTTCCTTATTGTTAAAAAAAAACCTTGTCCAAAAAACCTTTTCAAAGCACTGTCATTTGTTAGTTCACATTACTTTTTTAAGCTATTGTTCAGAACATTTTGCTTTCAAAAAGTGATGGGGACCAAATGAGCCATTTCTAAATGTGGTGGGGACATGTCCCCAGCATCCCCAGTGTAAATGACACCAATGCACTGTTGCAACGAGGACATCATAATGAAGATTTCAGTGCACTGGGACTAAACCTGAACTATCCTTGCACAGAACCATGGCCTTTGACACCCACCCATGCTCCTAACCCACTTTGATTGATTTATATACAGTGAGGAAAATAAGTATTTGAACACCCTGCTATTTTGCAAGTTCTCCCACTTAGAAATCATGGAGGGGTCTGAAATTGACATCTTAGGTGCATGTCCACTGTGAGAGACATAATCTAAAGAAAAAAAAAATCCAGAAATCACAATGTATGATTTTTTAACTATTTATTTGTATGATACAGCTGCAAATAAGTATTTGAACACCTGCGAAAATCAATGTTAATATTTGGTACAGTAGCCTTTGTTTGCATTACAGAGGTCAAATGTTTCCTGTAGTTTTTCACCAGGTTTGCACACACTGCAGGAGGGATTTTGGCCCACTCCTCCACACAGATCTTCTCTAGATCAGTCAGGTTTCTGGGCTGTCACTGAGAAACACGGAGTTTGAGCTCCCTCCAAAGATTCTCTATTGGGTTTAGGTCTGGAGAGTGGCTAGGCCATGCCAGAACCTTGATATGCTTCTTATAGAGCCACTCCTTGGTTATCCTGGCTGTGTGCTTCGGGTCATTGTCATGTTGGAAGACCCAGCCTCGACCCATCTCCAGTGCTCTAACTGAGGGAAGGAGGTTGTTCCCCAAAATCTCGCAATACATGGCCCCGGTCATCCTCTCCTTAATACAGTGCAGTCGCCCTGTCCCATGTGCAGAAAAACACCCCCAAAGCATGATGCTACCACCCCCATGCTTCACAGTAGGGATGGTGTTCTTGGGATGGTACCAAAAAGTTCTATTTTGGTCTCATCTGACCACATGACTTTCTCCCATGACTCCTCTGGATCATCCAAATGGTCATTGGCAAACTGAAGACGGGCCTTGACATGTGCAGGTTTAAGCAGGGGAACCTTCCGTGCCATGCGTGATTTCAAATCATGACGTCTTAGTGTATTACCAACAGTAACCTTGGAAACGGTGGTCCCAGCTCTTTTCAGGTCATTGACCAGCTCCTCCCGTGTAGTTCTGGGCTGATTTCTCACCTTTCTTAGGATCATTGAGACCCCACGAGGTGAGATCTTGCATGGAGCCCCAGTCCAAGTCAGATTGACAGTCATGTTTAGCTTCTTCCATTTTCTAATGATTGCTCCAACAGTGGACCTTTTTTCACCAAGCTGCTTGGCAATTTCCCCGTAGTCCTTTCCAGCCTTGTGGAGGTGTACAATTTTGTCTCTAGTGTCTTTGGACAGCTCTTTGGTCTTGGCCATGTTAGTAGTTGGATTCTTACTGATTGTATGGGGTGGACAGGTGTCTTTATGCAGCTAACGACCTCAAACAGGTGCATCTAATTTAGGATAATAAATGGAGTGGAGGTGGACATTTTGAAGGCAGACTAACAGGTCTTTGAGAGTCAGAATTCTAGCTGATAGACAGGTGTTCATATCCTTATTTGCAGCTGTATCATACAAATAAATAGTAAATAAATCATACATTGTGATTTCTGGATTTTTTTTTTTAGATTATGTCTCTCACAGTGGACATGCACCTACGATGACAATTTCAGAACTCTCCATGATTTCTAAGTGGGAGAACTTGCAAAATAGCAGGGTGTTCAAATACTTATTTTCCTCACTGTATGTGACTTTGAGTTCCAATGCCCTCCCTCTGTCCCTTCCTCCGTATCTCCGCCATATAGACTGTAGCCTATATAAGCAGCGCAGCGCACACAGCCAGGCAGACAGCAGCCCCTCCCAGCTCCTCTCCCAGATGTGTTTTTATTTTTATTTAACCTTTATTTAAACAGGTGAGTCTCAAAGAGAGATCTGGCCAAGACGTAGCATTAAAGGGGGGTGGGGGGGCTCTTGAACACCTGGTGTTGAAGACATCTTGCCACGCGTTGCCACTCTGTGAATGACAGTAAGAATATGCTGGGCATGTTGGCATGAAAGTGTTCTCTGAACTCTGAATGCGAAGCAGAGTATTGTTAGATTGATTTTTT
>NW_024040485.1:34197436-34216234 GCF_014851395.1 Micropterus salmoides | reverse complement strand
GGGGTTGGCTACACAAACAATATTTTATAAGTCATCAGTTTTTTTGTCTTTTCACAGTATTTGTTGACAATAAGAAAAATAAATCACCAGCTTTATCCTGTAGGCTTATTATTGTAAGAATTTGCAGAAACCCAAGCTACTTTCAGCTAGCAGCCAGAGGTTAGCTTGGTCAACATACAAAGAACAAAATTTATGAGCAGCTTGAGTTAGTTTTGGGTTTAGTTAGGCAAGGTGTGGCTGGAGCAGGGGTTATGCAGTATGAATGTCAAGGCTTGGCTTGGTTTAGGCATTATACTATTATGTTAAGATGTATCTGATTGCTTAACCTACTTCAGCTAGTCTAAACACTCAGGAACCATTTGAGAGAAGTTTGTGATTTACACGCAAGAAATTTCATGCTGATCTATCTACCAAGGTTTTATGTGACTTATTAGATAGCTAGATTAGATAGCTGAAAACGGACTTCTTTCTATCAGATAAAACTTTTTAACCAGAAGGCACTAGGGATCACATGTTAGCACTATAAATACTTGTTCATAACAGTCTCTCCAGAGCCAATTTCCACAGTCAGTTCCAACACGTCTAAAGTCAGCCAGCACAGATTCAGTGATAACTGGCAACGACTGTGGAGCAGGATTAGAGCACTAACATGACTGCCACAAAAATCTTAAATGGCCAAACACTATCCATAGCTGTGTCCTAAGTGAAGGGCAGGTGTGTGTACAAAACTGACAGAACTGCTGGGTGGATGTGAGCCGATAGGGTTTAGGTCAGCCAACACACAGATGGACATTTTCCTGACTTGAGCTTGGCAGACTTACTCATCTGCAGTGGATTACACTGGACTTTATCCCTGTTGTTCATGAAAATCCTGTAACTCAATTTTCCCCCCTTTGGCTTTTTTTTTACTGGAATTGAAAGACATTATTTGTGCTGACTAGGCTTCTACCTTTACAGTATGTGTGCTGTCTTAGTGCTTAAGGCCAGAATAACCCAAACAATAAAAGGTTTCACCTTGATACAAAGAATTACTCAGACCTAGCCACCCACACACATACACATCCACACAGACCTCACTCAGCCCAAGGATGAAGGTTAAATGGTAGACATCAAAGTTAAGGAATAGCAGTTAAGAACAAGAGGTAAGTGAGCTAAGAAAAAAATTGAACCAGGCAGAGAAGTATACTCACGATATCCTGTTTGAGTGTCCAATGTTTCATTAGCATACAAGAACAAAGGAGAGAGAGAGAGAGAGAGGAAAAAACAAAGTTAGTTGAAAAAACGGAAAGGGGAAGAACTGGGAGAGGCATAATGAGACAGAGACAAAAAGAGTGTGTCAACTTGCGATGCAACATAATTGCTACTGGTGTGTTCTTATTTAATGGGTCAAATGAACAATCACTTTTATATACTGACTGAGTTTGCTTTTATGCTCTGAACATGGTTTAACATCTAGTACAAGATTAAAGTGCAAAAAGATACATTTAAAAAGAGCTAAAAAAAAAAGTCAGTGATAGTCAGGCAGAAGCAGACTGGACGCTGCTGGAGATTCTACGTTGTGATGTGAAGTGATTGTGACAGCTCAGATATCTTTTAGAGCTGCAGGCGATCTGAAGACAATCTCAGGTCGCTATTATACTCACACCTTTAAGGAGTCACATTATTTTAATGTTCTTAATTTAGAAGAACACACTGTTGGATTTGCATGTTTTAGCTCATTAACTACAAACTGCATATACCTTACATTAATGTACACATTTTTAGCCGTGCTAGCAGCATGCCTCTGGGGATGGCAATGCCAATTTGTAGGTTGGTTGGTCTACCACGTTGGTCCAGACTGAAATATGTCAACAGCTAATGGACGGATTGCCACAAACTTTTGTACACACGTTCATGGTACATATAGGATGAATTATAATCAGTTCAAAATGTCTGTTCATCCAACACTACAAAACTAATGACATTCCCACCACCAGCCTCAGCTTTACTTTATGTTTAGTGCTACTGTAATTAGTAAATGGTAGCATGTGAACGCACTAAACTGAGATGGTGAACATTGTAAACATTCTGCCTGCTAAACGGCCTCATGTTAGCATTTTTCTTGTGACCATGTTAGCATGTTGATGTGAGCATTGAGTTCAAAGCCCTGCTGTGCAGCCTTACACAGCTGCTAGTATGGCTGTGGACTCTTAGTCTTGATAGATCCATTTATTAGATTTAAGGGAATCATTGGTTTATTTCAGAATGCTATAAAAAAAAACAACAACTTGCAAATCCTTGAAACTTGCAAGTCAACGACTCATCATCTTCATTTTAATCACCTTTATTTTATTGACAAACAGTGTTGCTAGTGTTGAAAATTAAATCTAAAAGATCAACAGTCAAACATAGAGGATGTGGAAATGATAATGAGAATCAGCCTGATAACCCTATTCCTACCCCTAACCCTAACAATCAGCAGTTAAATCTCAGATGTCAAATGGTCCTTGAAAAGTACCAACAAGGAGATCTTTCAAAACATGTCCTGCTTTCCACTGCTTTACCATGCATCAATTATTTAACTTTAAGCCAAAAAATAAAAAGGATTGACAAAATATTCACTATGAAAGATTGATCTCCTTGAGCGGCCTTTAATGGTCTGTAAGTTGATTTTTATAGCTTACTGAAATAAAAATCCATCGCAGCCTGGAAGGTAGGAAATCAATCAAAAAATCTATAGCATGCTGGGGCTCAGCAGGTTTATCTTATTAAGGTTTATCTTAGTTTGTAGTTAATAGCTTAAAACAAGCCTGACCATTCAGACAGAGGATACACAATAAACGTGACTACGTGTTTATGTATGTGCATTTGTGTACATGTAAGATTTATGTGAGCTTGAAGGTTGGACTCACGCCTGCATGGTTGTTGTGGCAGTTTGAAAGCTGAACATATTTTCCTTGGGGAACCAGTTAGTGTCCTCTGCAATTAGAGAAAAGAAATTATGATTCGAGGATAAGGTGACAAAAAACATGTGCCATATTGGCGAATGTTGTAATGAATATATTAGAAATACGAAAGCACAAAACCAGCAACAGCACTAGCACTTCACAGTCCACTACTCCACAAATGGAGAGAGGGAGACACACAGAAGGAGACAGCAGAGGAGAGAGACGGGGAGACGAAGAGTCAGAAATACAGACCACCACGTCACATCCAACATCAAACCCTGAAATCCCCACCTGAGAAGAAATAGATTTGAAAAAAGTGTGTTGAAACAATTAAATGTGTACTAGCTCACTTTTTCCAGATGTTGCACTTTCATTAATCCAAACTGAGGTCTAAGTTCTGTGTGTATTTCATTATGATTTTTCACAGTAAAATAACTTGAATAATTAACTGTAGTTTCTTAGTTGTTCCTTACTAAATGCTCAATAAAGGGTTAAGTGTGATTTGTAACTTGTTTTTCACTGAAGTGGTCCTAAAATTTCCACAAAGCCTAGAATTATTATTTGTAAACACAATATAATTAAACTGTCACAAACAAAACAAAAAAATTTAGTCAGGCAAAGTTAAAATAACAACAACACCTCCTAATATAATGCAATCCAATACAATTACCCCTCAATTTCTGTTAAGAGTGCGTAAGTGGGGTGTTGTTTGAACTCTAAGGTCATTTTTGAAGTGAGGTATGTGAGTCAGTCTTTCACTCGGCGTTGGTGAGTTTCTTTTCGCTAATGTGTTAATGACTTTTTCTATGTTCTGGTATCTTGTTATCATAATTATTCTTGCCAAATTACATATATTTGCACACCAGACTCAAAATTTAAATGTATAATCTCAACAAAAATTATACTTTATTTGCTTCAGGTATGTTATGAAGTGTTCCTGTTTTAGCAATTTGGATCACACGCTGATTATATTTCCAATTTAAAAAACAACATCAGCTGGATCTCATTGCTCTCATGTTGTGTGTGTATTTTCCTTGCAAGTGACTGAAATGATTCAAATGCTATTTCATCTCTGGTCCACTACTAAAACCCTCCAATCCCAGCCACAGGGTCTGGTGAACAAACCCTGCCCCCCCTCCTGCCCTTGTTTGGAACTCAGCGCCTCTCTGTTCCTCTGTGTCCTCCGCCCTCTCACCTCTCTCCAGCCCAGTCATCCGGTCCACACTCCACATCCGCTCTAGGCGTCGGTGCTGCTTGCCTGCCTCTCGGGATGCGCTTTCCAGGTCCAGGGAGCCCTGGCTCCGGGAGGGGGCTCCGCTGCATGAGTCACATGCCAGCCCGCTGCACTCTGCCTCCCCTTTTCCACCCTCGCCCCAGCTGCGGATGTTGTGGGCGCTGACGGAGGTCTGCAGCGGGGGCTGAGACAGGTGATGGTGGTGGCTGTGGTGGTGTGATACATGGGAGTGGGATCCAGCGACGTTCAGAGACTGTTGCTGGTTGCTACTGCTACTTCCACTTGCCCCGCCACTTCCTCCACTGCTGGAGGGCGCGTTGGTGCCCGCGATGGTGTGGTGGTGATGGTTCCCGTGGGGATGGTTACCACGGTGGTGATGGCTGACACCACGGCCGCTACTGGCATGGTGGTACTGGGTTGGAGACGATGAGGCGGAGGAAGGGGAAGTTGAGGGCTGGATCAAGCCACCTCTGGATCCCACCCCGCCACTCCCCGACTTCTCCTTCAGGACGTCCAGTTCTAGGCTCTCCTTGCTGCCCCGGCCGCTGCTCATCAGCATACCGCGCTGGGTTGTGATGGTGTACACGCGGGCAGGCTGCAGGGTGCACTCTACACACTTCTGCTGGTCTTCCTCCGCTGAGAAGCTACGCTCAAGGGAAAGCCGCGTTGGCTTGGTATAGATGGTGATGGAAGGGGGAGGTGGCTGGACTGCTCTCAGCGGGGGTTTCACCAAGCCGGGCTCTCGGTTGTCCTTGCAGCTCTTGGTGACGTTGGAGCAGGGATGGTTGTTGTTGTTTGGGCCAATCGTGTCACTCGACGATTCCGGGTCGGGACCCACCAAGGTTTCACACAGAAGATGGGCTAGCATGATGACGAAAAAGACAAATATGAATGTTAAAAGAACAAAAAGTACACCACGGTGCTAAAGAGCAAGGGGAAGAGAGAAGGAGGAAAAAGAGGATGACAGAGACGATAATGTCATTGTCTTTCTTCAGTTATCAGCTGTTGAAGTGATAGGCAGCGTGGCATTTCAACAGAGGATGAGGTGAAGCAGGTGTAGGAGGGATTAAAGACCACAAAGGGATACGCAGAGCAGGGTGGAGGGATGGTAAAATGGCAGGATGGCAGAGACGCTGACCTGATCCGTTTCGGTTTTCAGGTGTGTGTGGGACAGGTACTCTCCAAATGCTCGTGCTGCTCTGTGGGGACACACACACATGACACACATAAAGACTTTAATTCATGGATGGAAAGGAGGGCTGAGTGAGAAAGGAGAGGAAATGGAAGGGTAGAGAAGAGAGAAGGGCAAGGGAATTGTAAATTATAAACCTAATTGCCTTCTTTGTAGGCTTGTGCCACCCACAGATTAAGATGCAGCTGTTTTATCTCCACACTTCAGGCAGCCTCAGACTGAAAGAGAGACAGAGTATGAGACAGCCGGAGGAGATGGAGTGAAGGATTGTTTGACTTAATTTCTCAGTATGACCTCAGTTTGTGTTGGTGGATGTAAATGCAACTGGCAGACCATAAGTGTTTGTTTTCTCGTTTCAAAAACACACAGAATGTATGTGTGGATGTCTATACTGTATCTTTGTGTCAGGAGAAATAGCAACTAAAGCAACAACTAATGAAGATTGACTGATGTGCTGAAAACAGATGCTGTGAGCTCCAAAACACAGTACTGCATCTGGTGCTGAGCTCCTTTCTTCTCTTGGTCTTTCTTTTACTCAGAAATAGAAAAAAGAAATATGCTACAGACAATCCATTCAGCCACATATACTGTTGCTAACGCTCAACGTCATAGAGGGCTTCAGTTTTTAATAATATAGCTCCAGGTCTAGCAGTTGAATGGCACCGACATCCTAATATTCCGATAGTCAGTGTGTGACAGGAGTGGAAAATTAGCAGAGAGATGGGGTTAAAAAAAAGACAGATAACTGAAGATTTCATTGCCTATCTGGATACTAGCTGAGAGGAAATGTAACACAGCAATAACTATTAGAATAGTATGAATTCTTATTCATGATAGTAATTAAGAATGAGAAGAAAGGAAAATGTGAGTAACATTAAAACTGTTAGCTATTTATACATTATTCATTCATTCCTATAGCAAAGAATCATGCTCCAAGTGAGTGAAAGAGAGTCTGCCTTACACCGCTACCTAACATACAGCGAGTGAGCGACCTCTAGCAGATGGATGGATTTTTATTGTGATTTCTCGCTCTGCTAATGAATTAAAAGTTAAATATTCATAACTACGTAATTTAATTATAATTATTCGTAATGAATGGATTAAATTTTCAAAATGTGCATCTTATGCATCTTCTTTATTTTGAATTTGATTTTTAACATTGTTGTATTTGCATTGTTCATTTTACTTTTATGAGAATAAAAGTATGTATGCCAACTGACCTTTAATACACTGATATGATCATGAAAAATAACCAGATGTGTTTACAGCTGCTGTTACACTGTCAAGGGCTATGAACTGTTCACATCCTTCAGTAGATTCAGGAAAATGGTCTCCTAATGCAGCTAAAGTCAGAGGTGACTGCTAACAAACACACACACACACACACACACACTCACATACATATCGGTGCAGAAGAATCTCCCGCATACAGGGGAATCTGTGGGTGTACGCCTCCTGCCTGGCAGCTCCTTCAATTATTAAAGGCTGTCCAACACAGCAGGCACACACATACAAACATGTTCACACACACAAAAAGAGCAGGAGTGCAGTGAAAACAGACAATATTTCTCTGATGCACCATCTTTCCTTCTTTCTTACACTGACTGAAAGTCGGCCTGGTATTCTTGTTTCCTCACCCCGCTCCCCCTCTCTTGTCTCTCTCCTCCTTTTCTTCTCCAAAGCAGGATTCCCCTTGAGATAAATTATGTAAACAAAGCACCTTAACATGTTTAAAGGAAACACCCTGAGAGAGAAGTAAGAAAATGTCCTTATGTTGCAATTCAATATCACGTCCTTTTTCATTTGCTTTATGTGACTGTTACGTTTGCAGGCATTTGATTAAACACAAATGCATTTAGTAATATTCACCATGCAATCACAATATAAACTGAAATAAATAAAGGTTTTGAAACCAGATCTGACTCTACAAGACAGGGCCTCAAGATTAGGAAATAATGTCGGTGTCACCTTAAAGTTAGAATCCTCAAGGTTTGTGTGTGCATGTGTGAGTCAGTGTCTGTTTAATATATTCAGGCAAATGAGAAGAAAGGTAAGAAAAAAGAGATGAAATGTTTGTCTGCACATGTCTGCATGTGGCGATATAACAAGCAACCAGTCCTGTGAAGGAGAGTTCTGATAAATGTAGTCTACAGTCTAATCAGCAGGTGTCCCTCTGAAGCTCTTAAACATTTTCACTCCGCTCCTATTTTATTATTCAACAGGCCAGGCACTCTGATTAGAATCAGCAAACAATGGTGCAAGAGACTCACATCATCCATTATACATGAGAAAACCTGAGTTGGAAACAGATTGAGAAAAACGTCTCTCAATCCATCCATTAAACAAACCGCCTCTCTGTGTTTTCTCGTATCACTGTTTTGCACCCACTCCATATGTGAGCACAACACATCAGCGCATTAGGTGGCAGGGGAGAGAAACTCTAAGCACAGGTGAAAAATATAAGAGGAGGAGAAGTTAGAGAAGGAGAACGAAGAGGAAGAGCCTGACAGGCAGATGTGAAATCTGTCCTGCATGCTCTCAGACATGTGACAGGGGTTTGGGGAAAGAAACGAGTTAGGGAGGGGCGTTTTTGAGGAGGAGAGACGGGATTACAGCAGAGAGGAAGATGAGTGTACAGACTAAAATGGGGGCATATTAAAAATGAAGGGTGGAGTAAACTTGATGAAAAGGCAGACAGGAAAATCTGGAGAATCTGTCATTTTATTCGAGGTAACAGTGAGTTTCATTTGGTCGCCTGTCAATGCCGTCATATCCCCTTTGAATACATTAACGTTGTGGTTGTCTGTCAGTCTTAAATTAACTTGTCATCCAGTGTCATCCAGTTTTCTTTTTTCAACTATATATTTTAACCCAATGAAGGGTTTTAGTCAATGGATGTCTGAATCTTAAGTTATCACTGAACACTGAAACCTCATGAACAATTCTTTTCAATTCAATTTTATTTATATAGCGCCAAATCACAAGAAGCCCAACAATTCCCACCAAGAGCAAGCACTAGGCGACAGAGGCAAGGAAAATCTTCCTTTTAAGAGGCAGAAACCTCGAGTAGAACCATGGCTCAGGGTGGGCAGCCATCTGCCTTGACCGGTTGGGGGTGAAGGAGAGAGAGAGAGAGAGAGAGAGAGGGCAAGAGAGGAACAGAGAGAAAGCGAGAGAGGGATGGAAGGAGAGAGAGAGGGGAGGGAGGCAGCCTACACAATATACACACAGAGGTACAGACAGTAAAGGTAATGTTGCTATAGACTAAATGAAAAATGGTACAGATATTTATAGTAGTGTTAATGAAAATAATCGTAATGTTAATGATTATAATAACAATAATAACAATAGGACTAGTAACAATAATTGTAGCAGAGGGTGTCGAGCAGGAACACGGGGGCAGCAGGTGACTCGCAACCACAGATCCAGACTCCACAGCTCCAGAGCCAGAAACACCTGCAGAAAGTGATAGGAGGGGAGTGGAGAAGGACGAGAAAGCACAAGACTACCGGAAAGGGGAGAAGTTGTGTTAGTAACATGCAATAATGGGATGAGGTTGCATACAGAGGGAGAGAAAGTAGAGGAGAGAGGAGCTCAGTGCATCATGGGAAATCCCCCAGCAGTCTAGGCCTATAGCAGCATAACTAAAGGATGGTTCAGGAGTCACCTGAGCCAGCCCTAACTAGGAACCACAAGTAACCCTAAATTCTGGGAGCGCAGTGCTCTGGTTGGGTAGTAAGGTACTATGAGCTCTTTAAGATAAGAGGGTGCCTGACCATTAAGAGTTTTGTAGGTAAGAAGAATGATTTTAAATTCTATTCTGGATTTTACAGGAAGCCAATGCAGAGAAGCTAAGACAGGAGAAATATAAGCTGTGTCTTAATTCAGGGACCGCATCCTTCGAAGGGCATGGCACTAGGAACTAGAGGTACTTCACCGCCAGCGCCACCGCATGATGTATCTCAGGCTAAGAGAGGACCCTGGCCAGGTAAATAGTGGGGGAAAGAAAAAAACGTTACATTTTATATGTATTTAGGCACTATAGGCTTCCAAAAGCTAACACTGATGTTAACCACAGTTAACGTAGTTT
Source organism: Micropterus salmoides (assembly GCF_014851395.1). Taxonomy (NCBI): domain Eukaryota; kingdom Metazoa; phylum Chordata; class Actinopteri; order Centrarchiformes; family Centrarchidae; genus Micropterus; species Micropterus salmoides. The sequence continues at coordinate 34,206,791 of NW_024040485.1, read as the reverse complement.
ATTGCTACTGCCATTTCACTTTAACAACATAATTTCATATTTAAAGAAAACCTAACCTTGCTTTAATATTAAAATATTGACACTGTTTTTGTCATTGATCAGCTAAAGCAAGTTGAATAGAAAGATATACAAGCCTTTTCTAACTAAGCTCTCTACACTTCATAGCAGTTGTTCTTCTCCTTGTATCCCTAAACCAGCCCAGGCCCCTGTACTGCAGGAGTGTTCCTGTGCTGGACAGGTTTTTTAGCCAGCAGGACACACGGCCGGATTTCCGGTCTTCAAATGCAGCCTTCGAAGGATGCGGTCCCTGAATTGAGACACAGCCGTGATCTCTTTTCCTGGTTCCTGTCAGAACACGTGCTGCAGCATTCTGGATCAGCTGAAGAGTCTTAATGGACTTTTCGAGCAGCCTGATAATAAGGAATTGCAGTAATCCAGCCTAGAAGTAACAAATGCATGGACTAGTTTTTCTGCATCATTTTTTGACAGGATATTCCTGATTTTCCGCTTTTTCGGTCCTTGAAATTTGCTTAATGTTATACTTAAACGACATGTCCTGATCAAAGATAACTCCAAGATTCCTCACAGTGGTGCTGGAGGCCAGGGCGATGCCATCAAGGGAAACTATATCTTTAGATAATGCGTCACGGAGGTGCTTGGGCCCCAGAACAATAACTTCAGTTTTATCTGAGTTTAACATCAGAAAATTACAGGTCATCCAGGTTTTAACATCCTGAAGGCACATTTGAAGTTTAGCTAACTGATGAGTTTCATCTGGCTTGATCGATAGATATAACTGAGTATCATCTGCATAACAATGAAAGTTTATGGAATATTTCCTGATAATATTGCCAAAAGGAAGCATATATAAAGTGAACAGGATTGGTCCGAGGACAGATCCTTGAGGAACTCCATGACTAACTTTGGCATGCATGGAAGACTCATCGTTAACATGTACAAACTGAAATCAATCTGATAAATAGGACTTAAACCAGCTTAAAGCGGTTCCTTTAATGCCAATGAAATGTTCCAGTCTCTGCAATAGGATCTGATGGTCAATGGTATCAAAAGCGGAACTAAGATCTTATAAAATCAGTACAGAGACAAGTCCTTTGTCTGATGCAATTAGGAGGTCGTTAGTAATTTTCACCAGTGCTGTCTCTGTGCTATGATGAACTCTAAATCCTGACTGAAAATCTTCAAATAAACTATTGCTCTGTAGAAAGTCACACAGCTGTTTAGCAACTGCTTTCTCCAGGACCTTAGAGAGAAATGGAAGGTTAGATATAGGTCTATAGTTGGCTAAAACATCTGGATCAAGTTTGGTCTTTTTCAGAAGAGGTTTAATTACAGCTACTACTTTAAAGTACTGTGGTACATAGCCTGTTGATAGAGATAGATTGATCATATCTAGTATAGAAGTGCTGACTAAGGGTAGAACATCTTTAAGCAGCCTAGTCGGGATGGGGTCTAAGAGGCAGGTTGATGGTTTAGATGAAGAAATTATTGAAGTTAATTGGTAAAGATTGAGGGAAGCAAAGCAGTCTAAACATATATCTGGCTTTACAGCTGTTTCTAAGGTTCCTGAGTTTAGAGATAAGTCGGTGCCATGAGGGCAGGTCTTGGTGAATTTTGTTTCTAATAGTTAGAATTTTATCATTAAAGAAGCTCATGAAGTCGTAACTACTGAGAGCTACGGGAATACTTGGCTCAATAGAGCTGTGACTCTCTGTCAGCCTGGCTACAGTCCTGAAAAGAAACCTGGGGTTGTTCCTATTTTCCTCTATTAATGATGAGTAGTGCGCTGCTCTGGCATTACGGAGGACCTTCCTATAAGTATAAGTAGACTATCTTACCAAATTAAACGAGAATTTTCCAGTTTGGTGGAACACCAATTCCTCTAAAGTTTCCGTGATATTTGCTTTAATTTGCGAGTTTCAGTATTATACCATGGAGCTAACCGTCTTTGTTTTATTATTTTCTTTTTTAGAGGGGCAACAGAGTTGATTGTCATTCGCAGTGAGCCTGCAGCACTATCAACAAGATGATTGATTTGGGAGGGATTGAAATTAGCATAGGAGTCCTCCGTTACTTTGTGATCAGATAATGAATTTAGAGCTGATGGAATCGCATCCTTAAATTTAGCTACAGCACTATCAGACAGACATCTTGTATAAAAAATTTTGTCTAATGGCGTGTAGTTCAGCAATACAAACTCAGAAGTTATCAAACAGTGGGCGGATAAAGAGGGATTCTGTGGGAACACTATTAAATGGTCAATTTCAATACCATGTACCAAAACAAGGTCGAGGGTGTGGTTAAAATAGTGAGTTGGTTCATGAACACTCTGAGAGAAGCCAATGGAATCTAACAGAGAGATAAATGCAGTACTGAAGCTGTCATTCTCAACATCCACATGAATATTAAAATCCCCTACAATAATAACTTTGCCTGTTTTAAGGACTAAAGTTGACAAAAACTCTGCAAATTCAGATAAGAATTCAGAGTACGGACCAGGTGCTCAGTACACTATAACGAAAAGAATTGGTTGCAGTGATTTCCAACTTGGGTGCGAAAGACCAAGAACAAGGCTTTCAAATGAGTTATAATTTAGTTTAGGTCTAGAGCTTATTAGTAGGCTAGTGTCGAAGATAGCTGCAACTCCACCTGCCTCATTGTGCCTCGAGGAATGTGAGTATTAATATGACTGGGAAGGGTGGATTCCTTTAGGCTAACATATTCTCCATCACCCAGCCAGGTTTCACTAAGACAAAATAAATCAATATCATAATCTGATATTAGTTCATTTACTAGTACACCTTTAGAAGAGAGAGATCTGATGTTTAAGAGTCTACATTTAATTTTCATATTGTTTTGCACTATTGCTCTTGTGGTTTTAATTTTTATGAGGTTTTTATGCACAGCTCCTCTTCTGTTTACCTTTGATTTAAATAATTTCAATGGTCGGGGGGCAGACACCTTCACTATAGGATTTTCACTAAGTAACTCCTGAAATGGAGGGGCAGAGAAGTGTGTTAGACTGCGACTCTGCATAGGGTTTTGGGTGGGTAACTGCTGAAATAGAAGGGCAGAGAAGTGTGTTAGACTGCGACTCTGCCTCCTGGTCTCAACTCTGGGTTGTCATGGATTTGGTCCACTAATAAACTTGGCCAGATTTCTAGAAATGAGAGCTGCTCCTTCCCAAGTGGGATGGATGCCGTCTCTCCGGTTCAGACCAGGTCTTCCCCAGAAAGTCTGCCAATGATCTACAAAGCCCAAATCGTTTGCTGGACACCACCTCGACAACCAGCAGCGGAATGATGACATGCGGCTATACATGTCAACAATGCACTGTAGGAATCCAAGCCAGGACATCAAATCAGGTTAGATTTTCTGACAGTGACGGAGAGCTTAAGGTAACTGGCTGTGTGACAGTAAAATCTTTAAATGTGAAGTAGAATTTTGTTTCTGGTGGTGTGTTCACCCAATAGCGCTGTGCAAGTAAAACTTTTAATTTTAATTAGGCTCACGATTCACTAACACATTCTCACCCCCAACTGATCACACACGGACTCTTGGTCAAGACCCTTTGGTGTCCTATTTTAACCTTTTTAGAATCGTTTCTTGAGGTGCATGCACCAAAATTATTTTGTTAGGTTTAGGAAAACATCATGGTTTGGGTTAAAATAATGTTAATGTACTTACGTAACTTAACTTATTTAAGTTATTTAAGTTAAGTAACATTGCTTACGTCACTTACACAACTTATGTAACCTACATAACTTAAAACAATCAATGTTGAATTTTTGTTTCACAGTGGAAATAAACACCAGTGTCCTGGGTGAAAGTATGGTTTCTGGCCAACCGGTCCACCCCAACCACCTCCTTACTCAGACTTTTTTGTTATTTATATAACTACCCAAAAGTATCCAAATTAAATGACAAAGCACCTTGTTTGTAATGGCCCTCTAGAATGACGCATAAAAGCATTTTTTCATCTGACATCGGCTGGGCAACAAAATTTGTATGTGCAGCTCAGGCTGGACAGACATTTTGGTTTGGGTTTGGGTTCAAAACAAAAATAACTGCATGGTTATGATCAGTTAGCAATTGTGGCTGTGGTTAAAAGAAACCCACAATAACTGTCAGTGGGGAGACGAGAAATTAACAGCAGTCTCCTGTGTCAAAGTCTGATGTTTGCAGTCTTAATATCTGCGGTCGCTAGAGGGCTCCATCAGTAGAACAACAATATAAATTTCTTTCTTTGGAGGACAGTCTCCAATTACAATGTCATGTAACAACGATGCAATACGGTGCAATGTCTTGGACAGAACTCAACTCCAAGAGTAGCTCTTATTCTGTTATGTAAACGTGGGTACGACCTGAAACCTGAAGCTCCAGCTTACTCTCTGGTCATCTGTTTTGTTTTCTCTGAGTGAGTGAGTGAGTGAAAGTGAATATGAGCATGTTTCGCTTTTGTCTGGGTCTACAGCTAAGCAGATAATGTAGTGTACTTAGCATTTCACAAGCTGAATGAGTCAGACACAATTACACACACTCCACTCCTTCTTGAACACATTCTGCCACAAACTCTACTTTGCAGACGCATAAAAAGGATCCTCAACAACAGGAAGATGCACCTCAGCACTTTAACTCTTTTAACAGATTTAGACAGAACAATGCATAATGAGATACTTGACAGATGGGAACATAACAAAACTGTAAACATGCCCTTTTTCTTCAGTCTCTTCAAGTGTGTGCTTACTTATGGAAGCAGATGGGGAAAATTATTCATTACTTATTCCAGTTTTACTTTATCCCCTTCTTATTTGACTTTTTTGTCCTCTAAATTATCCTGTTTTTTAGGTTGCTGTTTTTAGTACTCATCAGTCATACTTTTTTCCTGGTTTGGTTTGCTCTGACATGTGTGAAAGGCCCACCCACATTTGGATTTGCACCTTGCAAGCAAACCACAAGCAAACCATCGTTTGCTAAAAAGCAGGGGCACTTTGTACTCTTCCAAGTGCAGACAAATTAAAGTAAATATAATGTGTGGATTGTAAAATATAGCCCAGTTTCACTGAGATAATTAGATGGGTAGATCATTTGGAACAGAAATATATAATTTCCCATATCCCAGATAGGTAGGAATGCTTTTCGGCACTGTTGTCACAGTCTGATTCATGGTGGAGGACCATCATGTTGACTTGTTGATTAACACTAATTATTTTATCTGCGTTCTCTTCTGGTACTGCATTTTCTGAAAATGTGTTTACTTTATATTGACATATTAAGCATATATTATATGATCAAAACACCTACGTAGAATTTGGAAATTCCACAGATAGCAATCTATACATATACCACTCAAAGAAAGTCTCAAAAAAGAGCTGATTATTAAACCCCCTCATTCGCTTGGTTTGCATTGTTTCCTAATATGTTACCATGTTCAGAGTGACTCTTGTCACATCTCACCCACCTTCTCAATTATCATTTCTCATTTCTCATTTATTTATTTAAGGACAGTGCACATTAATCAACATTTCTGTAAATGTGCCAGTGTTAGCCAGCAGGCTAATTTTCAACTGTAGTCAGATCTATGCTTTGTCAAATAATAGTAGTAATAATAATAATGGGCGTTACGATCATCATCAACTAAAACGATTTGGTTCTCTTTAAATTTAAGATGTAATTTTAACCAACACATTATCTCCATCTACAAATTAGGCCCTGACTTACAGAGAGACACGCTATAATGCTGCCACATACAGAGATATTTTATTCCATTATTGACATTATCTAATCATCTCATGCCTTTTCCCTGTGGATTCTGCTGTTGTTTAACACTGTGACCATATATCTTTAGTGGATAAGCAGTGATGGCTGAAAACAGGCCATCACTCCCCTGGCAGTGCTCCCATTGCTCCAAATATCATCAGAGCTGACATCTATCCGGACGTCATTCCACTGTAAACAATGGGTTGCCAAGCAGAGATACCTCATTCTTAATGCTCCTTAATCAAATCCACCTCTCAGACTCGGTCTAATTGAATTGGGTCTCCTACAAACACACACACAGAGAAGCACGCACACACACATACATGCACAGCTGAGGTGTTGAGAACCTGTTGAGAGGCTTGTTGCACGTGCTGAAGGCAGAGGGGAGTTGGGAATGTTAATTGTAGTCTTGGAAGTGTGGTGCATTATGGGGCATGTGGGAATTAAGCGCCTGATCGGGGAGCTGATTAAAATGTCAGTGCACTAGTGGGACTCCTCAACCACATACAGCGCTGAGTGATGCAACAGATTCACACACATACACACACTAACACACCGTAGTAGCCTTCACATAGTCCTTTTTGAAAAGAGACATTTTGACTTTACATATTAGGAAAAGCGCAGGTGTAGCTAATAACTTTAATGTTCTGTTCAGGTGTCCAAGTAAACCCAGCATGTTCAATCCTGCCCAGCAAGCAATATCACGGTTAAAGACGTCTAATAGACGTCTAAACAGAGCCCAGACGTCTAGGCTAAAACGGGGCTGAATTTGGGCTGTCAATGAAAGTTTGGTAGACGTCTAACCATAGCCAAAAAATTGTCTAGTCATCAATTAGACCACCATTGAACGGCTACATATAGACATGTATTAGATGGTGAAAATGGGTCTGGGCTAAAACAAGGTTGAATTTGGGCTGTCAGTGAAAAGTTAATAGACCTCTAACCATAGCCCAAGAATAGACCAAATACACAGATTTTGAATGACTACATATCTACCTCTAATAGACAGCAGAATAGTGGCTAAAGGATTGTTTTTACTCAAACATAACAGGTTTTCATAAATGGTAATCTGTCCAAACAAATTAAATATGATTTGTCACGGTTTCTACACGTTAACAAATAATGTAGATAAATAATGAAGACATGTCAGACAAAGACACAGATACTTCGCAATTCGCTGGTTCGCACAAGTTAAAATTTTTCAACAAGCCTATCTGCAGTGAGATTGTCCAAACGTTACCGCCGGCTTCAGAGCGTTGATTGGAGAGGACTAGGCAAGCGGCGTAATGACAATCCGCTGGCTGACGGGGAGCTGCTAAAGAACGGGGAGCAGTGCTGCAGCTTTCGGACAAATAAACACCCGTAGTGGGTCTGGATTCTGCTCTGACAACTACGCCGTTTATCCGCGGGAGGAGGTCAGAGTTAACTGGTTTTATTAAATTAGCTTTTTACTTTAGTTTTTGGAATTACAACTTATTATTATTATATAAGTTATTGTGGCTAGAAGTGGGTTACTCATAGCCGGACTAAATCAGGTCTATAGTAAACCTAGACAGTGAAATGACGGCTATTGTGGCTAACTGAAGGAGCCAAATGGAATTCAGCCATCATTAATTTTATTATTTATCCCTGTGCTTTTCCTACTGTGACATGTCAGAAGTACTTCTTGTTCACCATACAATTTGGCAAAAAGAAAAAACTTGAAAGTCCAATCTTGCCCTTGGAAATCTTCACTCAAGGACCACTTACTCACTTGTTCTGGTGCTTTTGACTGTATCCCAGTGTTTTCAGCAGCAAATTGAGTTTTCTCAGTTGACACTGAACTGTCGAAAAACATTCGAACATCTACATTTCTGTGACAACAGAGAATAAATAAAAAACAAGAATATTAATGCACGATAGCAGTCATGCTGACAGACAGTTGCATAACACTGCTGGATCCCTTATCAGTCTTCAGACTGTAGTTAATAAAATCTGACTCATCAGCATATTTATGGCAAAGAATTAGTGTCTGATAGAACATTGGGCTGGGTTAACATAAATGAGTAAAAAAGTAAATAAGTAAGAACAATGAGACAAGATCTTAGAAAAGATTGTCAGACCCCAAGAGAGTGGTGTGTGCTCTATTGAGCTTGAGCGAACCTGAATAACCATTGTTTTAAAAAACAATTATGTAACAGCTCTAAAACCCCATAGACAGAGTAACTGCAGGCCTACAACAAAGGCAGTTGCACCTGTCGTCTGCCCCAAATAAACTAAAACACAATATTTCATTTGCATTTTCATCCATCTGTTAAAACCAATCCTTTCATCTTTCACGCCATCTTTCACACCCCCGCAGCTCTGTGAGTGCTGTTGTCCGATGCCCTTCAGCCGAACCACGGCGCAGCCATTCCTCCCTGGCTGATGGAAGATCAAAGCGTTTGCTTTTTCACTCAGTGTCGAAGAATCCCTCCCCCCCCCCAGCTCTCAGTCACTTGCTGCTTCTCATGAGCTGCTGAAGGGGAGAGTGTGACCTGTTTCATAACCAGCAAACCATAAACATGCATGAGATGACACAGGCGCAGACGAACACAGGGTAGAAGGCAGTTTTTCTTTACTGTTTCTTATATATTGTTTGTATGTATTCCTATAAATGTGGTCATTCACTTGTGTGTGCCGTCCACTAACAAGTCCTCTTACCTCAATGACAAAAATGGGCCATCTGTCAGTGCTTTCCAAAATGAGAGTTTTATGATCTGGCACACCTATTGGCACACCAGACGTCATTTGGTAGCAGCATGGCTGCAGGGACTGCAATGTTGGTTGGTCCACTTTGGTCCAGACTGAAATATGACCCTGACTTTTCCTAAGCAACAACAGCAAAGTTATGGAGTGGTTAAGTTAAGATAATCTTTATGGTTCAGGATGGAAAAATGTTGTCTGCATGGTTAAAAGAAACCAACACTGACTGTTGATGACAGGATGTAAACCCTGGTCTTGCACGTCAAAGTCAGATGGTTTTAATGCTCTGTTACCAATATTTAGACTTTATTTGCGGTGGTATAAGAACAACTCATTATTTCCTGCTTTGCTACTGAACCCTGAGCAATTGTAACCGTATGAACATATCAATGTACTTTTTTCTATTTTTGGGGAGAGGAGTGGAGGAAAGTCTTTATAAGATGACAAGAGATCACCAGTGAGGAAGGCTACAGTAAATATGAGCTTGAGTTTTTTTCCATTTGCACAATGTGCAGTGCAGTGCTGATTCACTGCTCTTTAAAATAACTGAAGAGGAAAAAAATGCCTCCACAAAACAGGTCGGCTTATTCAATAAATGTTTAATTTACGTTTGTCAGACTAATGTTTATGCAAGAGAAACAGATTATAAAAGTTGTGAGGAATGATAAATGATAAATAATGACACATAAATGTGCTGTGTAGATTTATGTATGTCAAGTGGAATGTGTTTGTATGAGTCAGTTTGAGATACAGAGTGAAGACATTTCTTTAAGGTGTCCTCAATCATCGGCAGTACCTAGCTAACACCATGCCCTACTTCCTGTTTACTGTTGGGCTAGAGTTATGGTTTTGG